>NW_027513469.1:0-187771 GCF_048772815.1 Callospermophilus lateralis
CAGGACATCAAATGGTTTTCCAGTGCCAGCTGGTCATGGAAATTTCAAAAATTTCATGGTATTTTCTAGCCATTTTTCAAGGATGAAGTTGGAGTTACTGTGGGTTTCAATTCATTCAGGAACCATTAAATATTGAGGAATCTCATTTCAATGGAAGCTCTAGAGAACTCTCACAGGCAAGTCTTCTGAAAGAGTGGCCCAAGGTCACATAAAGCCAGCCACATTGAGGTCTACAATGTGAGGTCCATGTGTGTTTTGACTCTCAACTATTGCTGCCAAGTCTTTCAGAATATAATCAAGTGATATCCTCGCTGAGATTCCCAGTGCTCTGTGGAAAGCCACCCTGGGCCTAGATCTCAGTTTCCAAGGGTGACTCTCATGCGTGGCCTCCGAAAATCCCAACACAATTCATGGCAATACTTCTCTAAGGTCAGTTTCAGAACTCAGTCTCCAAGGGGAATCCCACAAGAGTTGAAACCCAGGTGGACGCAGTCATCTTTTCCCACCTCCACACAAATGACCACAATGAAAACCAAAACACTCTCACATGGCCCTCATGTTCTTCCATATAGACACTAATCATAACCTCTGGCTAGAAGTTTCCATGAGGGGCGCAGACCAAGACACTGTCCAAAATAAGCTCCCTTTCCCCTCATTTGCCGAAAGTCAGGGTGGCCTACACACCCTTCCTGTGAACCAGAACTGATCAAATAGGCATGGCGTTAATACTGTTCTGCTTTTCCAATTTGAGGCCTACTGACTGTCAGGTATAGATTCTTTATGTGATTTGGAGTCATCAGAAAACCCAAGCACTTCTGCAGGGGTTCAAAGAACTCTTTTGAACTAAAGGATCCTGATTCTTACTTGATGAAGGTCAGGAATCTAATAGAGGAAGGCAAGAGACTCATTTGCCATTTCTGTTTTGAATGCACACATGGAATCTATCTTTTGATGCATCAGGTGCTGAGAATCTAAGCCACAACCTCACACAGAACCAAGAGGCTGATTCAGACACATCCTTTTACAAAGCAATTAAGCAAAGAGCCACAGGTGATGCCCATTAATTTTCATTTGAAAACTGTTTTCTTCAGGCTTCACAAAGGGGTGGCCAGAGGCAAAGACCTTCCTGACATTTAGGGCAACAGAAGAACAGGTAAGCAAAAGACACAAAGCAGGGTTTCTCCACTGAGACTTTCTTGGTCACACTGATATCTGAGTTTTCTGAGATGCTCCCCATTCACTTCAGCTATCAAGTACATGGCCATGTCACAGAGCTTGGAGGTGGTATATATCTTGGACACAAAACCATGAGCCTATTCTGGAGAGTGGCCAGAATTCAGGAAGAAAACAGGATCTTAGGAAGATAGAAGGTTTTGCCCATCCAGAAGGCAAGCCGCAGTCCATTCATCAATTGGGCAGGATGAATGCTGGGAAGCTTTCTACTAGACAGGACACATCCATTAATTCATTCTCTTTTCTAATGTCTACAACCACAGACACAGTGGGATACACAGACATAGAAACACTTACATGTAAAACGACTTATTAGAAACAGTCCAATCCAAACCAAACAAACCACATTTCCTACCTATTCTCAGAACATGTGACAAAACCACAAAACCACAACCACTCCCACAAAGGCACCTCCTTCCCCCAAGTAGGTCTGTGACTATCCAGAGTGTCCTCTGACTGGTGGGCCATAAAATGTTCTCCCGAAATGTCCTGTCCTGACTCAGATCTGGTCTCTTTGTCCAACTTTGTGAAGTTGTCAGGAGCCAGCGGTGAGCCACTACCTGCTTTCTCAGAAAAGGTCCCTCTTCAGAGCTCTTCTGGCCTTTGGCCATCCTCACATAGGTAGGTACCAAGAAAGACTGACCCTGTCCTTGGTAAAACTGAACAAGTGAGCCCACTGGGACTGGGACTGGGACTGGCTCTGGGTACCTGTCTTCATGGATCCCAAGTTCAGAGAATTCCTTCACCAAGGAAGTGACGTAGGTCACTTCCTTCAGGAACTGAATTAGGTTACTGCCTTGTCAACCAATTTGTACTAACAGTTGCTTCCAAAGTCCAATGAGTTGGAGGCTGCCCCTTCTTCCAGTGAAACTTTCACAAGTTTGCATGGTATATCAACCATAGGCACCCAAAAAAAGCTCTCCAGATAGGCCTAGTTTGGTCCATCTTCTATACATTAAGAAAAGAAATGTTGATTCAGACACATCCCTTCATGCTAACCAGGTTGTTTGTCATGGAAGATGACTTTTTCTCTCTGACGTCATTCATAGCTGCCTACATTTAATCCAGGGATCATTTCTTTAATGACCCTGGAGGTTCTCAGCAAGTGGAAGATCCCCTAATTTCTGTATTGAAAGACCAACTCTGTCCCTGCTCTTCAGTAAAGTTAGATTGAGAGAACAGTGTATGGTCAGGGTTAATAACATGTTCCATTTGGGTTAGGAATCATTCTGCGGGATGAATTATGGTATTGGGAACGTGTGATATTTATAAGAATATAAGTGAATTATAAGTATGAAAACAGACATCTAGGTAATATTTGAAGACCAGAATTGCATTGGACCCTTGGCTGGGATTCTTAGCTTTGAATTATATTCTGCACAGATGTCTCAGATAAATCGATATACAATGGCATAATTCCTTGTATCTTGGTTGATTGAATGTTGAAGAGAACATCCAGTCAAAAAGAAATAATTTGTAGGATTAGTAAGATTGTTGGTAGGTTTTGAAAGAAGAGTGAGTATAAGATTTGGATGAAAAGATCTTTAGCAATAGGGTTTCGGATAGAGAGTGAATGTAATTGTCAGCACATGTGGAGAGTCTGTCAAAAGGATGAACTGGGGAAAAAAGTAGGAATGCAGATATCAATTGACATTAGGATATCAGGCAAAGTATAAAGTGAGTGATAGAATTATACATTTTCAACAGGCTTGAGTTTGAATATATAATCTTAGGAAGAAACAAACATGTAGTCACCAATAGGATGAACTTTTGAGAGCATTAGGCAATATGGACATGGATGTTTTCCGTAATCCATGCTCACTTTTCATTCAGGCTTTGGTACAAACATAAGTTTGACCTCTTCTTTCTGTGTGCAGAATATTACTGTGGTAAAATGTATATGTAGATCAGGTGACATGAGTATTTCTTCCACCATTTCTGGGAGCAATATTTTGAAGACGTATCAATTATTTTTGGAGGTAAAAATGGTGTACACTGTGTCTATAATTATAGAGATAATGCATGAATAGACCATACTGTAAAGAAATATTATAACTGGTTCTAACTTTAAATAATCGATTGAATTGATATCTGAAAATATACAGAAAATCTTACATTGATATACAATCCTTCATTCCAACCAGTAATATATATAATGGTTATATCAGCATTATGGTTTTTCATGAAGAATGTGTGAGTTTTGCTTCAAAAGTGATTATGGAAATCGGAAATAATGTGTTTGGAAAGAAGTCTCATGAAAAGACCAGTCAAGAAACCTGGAGGAATACATGTGTTTTGAAGCAGAAAGTGATTGAAAGTGAAACAAATGCCTATAAATTTGTGAACTTGTGGATCAAATATATATACTATGATGTGCGTAAACTGAAGAAATATTAATGTACCACTGTTACATAAAAATGAACGTCAAAATACACATCATGTCCTCTCCCACAGGAATCTACTTGCATTGATGTTAAACTGGGTCAGTTATTGTAGAAATATTAGGATAATGCCGCAGTCTTGCTGGGCACAATCAGCAGCCACTTGTCAAAAGAAACTAACTTTATTTTTAGAACCACACATGCCAAACAAAACAGCCTCTCAGGATAAACCTTCAGAGCCCCAACTGCCACCACTGGCTTCCCAAAACCTCTCCCTCCCACAGGAGCCTCTCTCCGCCTCCCACAATACTCCTGCTCTTGAGGGCGATTGGCTGGGTCATGTGGGCGGAGTCAAAAAAAGTCCCCCAATGAGCAGTTTTGTGGTCTGAAAGGGCAGGGAAACAGCCCATTGAGCATCACCGCAGAGGAGCCAATCAGCTAGGTGTTGCTGGGGCCGCTGTGAGCCAATCATCAGCCGGCAGCTGGAAGTTTGCTGGCAGCAGAAATTTTGCTGGGGCCCCTTCGGCTGTGGCTCTCAACATCTTCGCCTCTCTGTTTAAACAACACGCATGTGGCTTAGGGACCGTGCCTGCCTTAGGTTGTCCAATAGTACATATGGTCTTTATCCGTTAAGTTGGTACCATTGCAATTGGATCTTACCCGTCACTGACTACCCGTCCAGTATAGAGCCACACCTGTGGAGAGGTCTTTGTACCAGCGGGGGTGGGTGAGGTTTTTTGCCTCACCTCTGTTGGCCCCCCAAATTTTAGCTGGACGATCATGACACACAGAATGGAGGAAGATACACCAAGCCAATTGATGGCTCCTTTTGGAAAAATTGTACCACCGATGACATCATCAGCAAATATACCCCAACACTACCACAAGTCGCTGCACCAACAGATAGTTCACAATGCATTTAGGTGAGTTCACAATGTGTCCAGGCAAGTTCTGCAAGCAGTACAGGGATGGCTATTGCAGAAGCTGTAGATTGGTATTATCTTTGATTTCACCTGCACTGGGATGAAGATAGGAACTCTGGCAATAATGTCTAAAGAAAAAAATTATGTAATATTCCAGAAGGCACTAAAACCAAAAAAAAAAATATGTAACATTCCAGAAGGCACATCAAAAACCAAAATGGCCCAAAAAGCAGTCATTGAGGATGAAGTCTCTCACTTTCCTCTGTAAGGTTCCTGACCTCCATAAAATGAGAATAGGGATTTATTGGGTCAAATGAGTTCTTCAAAACCCTGCAGAGTGTAGCCAATGGGTTATTGGGTTTTTTCATTACTCCAATTCACATCAAGAATCTATACTCCACAGACAGTAGGCCTCAAATTGGAGAAGCAGAGCAGTATTAAAGTCAGGGTTATTTGATCACTCATGGTTCACAGAATGGGTGTCCAGGCTACCCTGACTTTAGGCAAATGAGAGGAAAGGGAGATTATTTTGGACACTGTCTTGGGCTGTGCCCCTCAAGGAAACGTCAAGCCAGAGGTTATGATGAGTGTCTATATGGAAGAAGATGAGGGCCATTTGGGAGTGTTTTGGTTTTCATTGTGGTCATTTATGTGGCAGTCGGAAAAGATGACTGGGTCCACCAGGGCTTGAACTCTGGTGTGATTCCTCTTAGAGACTGAGTTCTGGAACTGACCTTAGAGAAGTATTGCCATGATTTGTGTTGGGATTTTAGGCGGCCACCCATGAAAGTCGCCCTTTGAAACTGAGATCTAGGCCCGGGGTGGCTTTTCACAGAGCACTGGGAATCTCAGACAGAATATCATATGATGTTATTTTGAAATACTTGCCAGACATAGTTGAGAGTCAAAACACACATGGACCTCACATTGTAGACCTCAATTGGCCTGGCTTCATGTGACTATTTGGCCACTCTTTGGAAAGCCTTGCCTGTGAGAGTTCTCCAGAACTTTCATTGAAATGAGCTTCGTCAACATTGAATGATTCCTGAAAGAATTGAAACCCACAATGCCTCCAACTTCATCCTTGTAAAATGGCTAGATAAATACCATGAAATTTTTGAAATTCGCATGATGAGGTGGCACTGGAGAACCTTTGATGTCCTGTTGCTGATCATTAGTGTACCAGACAGTGCCTTGATTGATTGGGTATAATGAAAGTGGTGTAGAACAGAGATGCCGGTTAGATGGAGACTGCGGAGTAGTTGGCCCAGAGTTGTGGTGTGCAGGTGTGTGATAAAATATTTATGGTGGTGCCATGTGGATCTGCCATTGACTTCCAAATGGCTTTTAGCTAACATGGTGCACCCAGCAGAACCTTATATGCAAAGGCATCTTGTTATATGGAGAGGTTTCAGGGAAATGTTCAGAATCAGGTTGCTATGGTCAAGGGGGCAAGCTATGTGGGATAGAAGCCGGGTTAGTGCGTTCTCCTGGAGAGTCTGACCCAGCACATGTCACAGAACTCCCTCCAACACTGTGTCCCAGTTGAACTCCTTGTATTTCTTGAAGCAAATACCAAACTCCCAGTTCAGCACCAAGAAACACCAGGAAAATTGGAGGATGACTAAATGGCTTCACAGTCCACATGGTTAGACACTTTGGCCCAGTGGCCTCTGTTTACCTACAAAGAGAGAAATCAGCACTGCTGCCTCAGGTTCATTGGAAAATAAGAAACCATGTTCTCCAGGTCACATAGATTCAGACCCAGCTTTGATGGTTTCACTACAAATGAAGACAAAGCTCCTGACAACAATATATATTTCAAGTGCCACACCTCAGAGGCAGATTCTCCAGAAGTCTTTTTTTCCAGCAGAGCTCCATGGTTGTGGAGTGTTTACCCAATCCCTTACTTCTGGAAACTCTTCTACCTGCTCCCAGGTTGAGAACTCCTGAGAATTTTCCATTCCAGATATGTATTCACAGATTTTCTAACTCTTCTTCTCTAATTGTGTCTCACTTGGGGCAAAGGTAATGTCAAGGCATTGTTCTAGGTGAGAGTGGGAAGATTATTGTGTAGCACATATTTGCATACACATTGGATACATTATCCTATTTTCCATTTGCAATACTGAATTTCTGACACTAACCCATACCCTACTAGACTCTGACTACTATCCTAAAATGATGGAGAAAAAGAAACCTAACAGAATAGAAATACAGGCCTTTTGTAGGAGGCATGGTGTATACTTGGATTTTCCTTCTCCTTTATCAAGGATATGTGTTATAAATCTAGTCAACTTTTCATTGTAATATTTCTCCATGAGTTTTCAAAGTTAACACATATGTAAATTCCTGTCTCCTTTGCTCTGTAGCCTCTTTAGAACATGCATATTTTTATGCATATATAGACTCCTACCTGGTAACACACGTAAATTCTTGTGATCTCACTAACTTTGGAATATACAAATTATGAGAATAGATCACTTCCCCTAAATACTGATGGAACTGAAAATTCAAACTATGGGTGAGCTTCCTAGTGAACAACATCATACATAAATCCATGTTCAGTAAAATGAATATTTTTAGATATGTGGATGATATATATTTCATGATAAATTTCGATTGGCATATATATTGCTACATTTTATTGTTGTGTGTGTGTGTGTATATATATATATATATATATATATATATATATATATATATATATATATATATATACCAGATTTTCCAGATATATATATATATATATATATATATATATATATACTCCCTAAATTCATTCAAGTTCATGTATGCGATTTAAAATCAACACTCCCTAAATTCATTCAAGTTCATGTATGCGATTTAAAATCAACATTTTACATGATTATCATCAGTCTGGCTGGGCACAATTCAGGAGCCAATTGTCAAAAGAAAGAAACTTTATTTTTAGAACCACACAAGCCAAACAAAACAGCTTCTCAGGAAAAACCCTCAGAGCCCAACTGCCACCACAGTCTTCCCACAAGCCTCTCCCTCAACCACAAGCCTCCTCCTTTTGAGGCCGATTGTCTGGGTCACATGGGCGGAGCCAAAAAAGTCCACCAATGAGCAGCTCCGTTGTCTGAAAGGGCAGGGAAACATCCCATTGAGCATCACCACAGAGGAGCCAATCAGCTAGATGTTGCTGGGGCCGCTGTGAGCCAATCATCAGCCGGCAGCTGGAAGTTTGCTGGCAGCTGGAGGTTTCCTGGGGCCCCTTTGGCTGTGGCTCTCAACATCTCCCCCTCTCTGTTTAAACAACGAGCATGTGGCTTAGGGACCATGCCTGCCTTAGGTTGTGCAGTAGTACATATGGTATTTACTGGAGACCCTTGGCTGTGGCTATCAACAGGATTTGTATGTACCATTCACTGAAGTTAGTTTTCAGTACTAGGAAACAAATATGTATTTCAGGTGGATAAATATTTCTGAGAAAAATCTTGTGAAAAGTTGATTATAAATCCACATACTTGAACATAAATGAATTTAGGGAGTGTAAATAAGATACATATATTTCATATTTTGAAAAATCTGGAGAGAGAGAGAATGTGTGTGTGTGTGTGTGTGTGTGTGTATACACACACAGACACATACAGATATTAAAATGTAGCAACATATATGCAAATCTAAATTCACCATGAAATATACATCAATCACAGATCCAAAAATATTCAATTTTCTTAACAGGGATTTATGTATAATGTTTTTCTACTAGGAAGCTCACCCATTATTTGAATTATCAGTTCCAACAGCGTTTAGGAGGAGTGATGTCTTCTCACAAATTGTATCTCCCAAGTCAGTCACCTCACAAGAATGTAGGTGTGACACCAGGTATTATTTGATATGTGCATATAAAAATACATGTGCTGAATAGGCTACAGACAAAGGGAGACAGGAATTCACATATTTGTTAACTTTAAAAACACATGGAGATCTATTTCAATTAAAAATAGACTGGATTTATAACACCTGACATTTATCATGCAAAAGGCAAGATCAATTATACACCATGCCTCCTCTGAACTGCTTGTATTTCAATTCTGTTTGTGTTACTTTTCTGCATCATATTAGAATTAGTAGTCAGAGTCTAGTAGGGTATGGGTTCGTGTCAGGGATTCAGTATTTCGAATGGAAAATTGGAAAATGAATCCAATGTGTATGCAAATACGTGCTACACACAAAAAAATTCCCACTCTCATTCAGAACAATGGCTTGAAATAACCACGCCCCATGTAAGAAACAATTAGAGGAGAAGAGTTAGAAAATCTGTGAATACATACGTAGAATGGAAAATGCTCAGTAGTTCACAACCTTTGAGGTGGAAGAGACATTTCCAAACCTTAGGGACAGGGTAAAACTCCACAAACATGGATCTCTGCTGGCCTAAACACTTCTGGAGATACTGACAATGAGGTTGGGTACTTGAAATATATGTTGTTTTCAGAAGCTTTAGCTTCCTTTGTAGTGAGACCATCAAACTTGGGTCTGCATTTTTGTGACCTGGAGGACATGAATTCTTATTGTCCAATGAACATGAGGCAGCAGTGTTGAATTCACTCTTTGTAACTAAACTGTGGCCAATGGGGGATAAGTGTCTCCCCGTCTGGACTTTGAAATCATTTGGTCATCCTCCACTTTTCGTGGTGTTTCTTGCTGCTGCAGTGGGTGTTTTGTATTTGGTTCATGACATACAAGGAGTTAAACTGGGACACAATGCTGGAGGGAGTCCTGTAACGTATGGTGTGTCAGGGTCTGCAGGAGAATGCACCAACCAGGCTTCTCTCCCCCATTGCTTGCCCCCTTTACCATAGGAACTTGATTCTGAACATTGCCCTGAAAACTCTCCATGTAACATGATGCCTTTACATACAAAGTTCTGCTAGCTGCACCATGTCAGTCACAAGCCATTTGGAAGCCAATGTAAGATCCACATGACCCCACCACAGATGTATTGTCACACACCTGCACACAACTGCTCTAGGCCTGCCATAAATACTGCTCTGCTTCTCCAATTTGAGGCCTACTTACTGTCAGGTATAGATTCTTTATGTGATTTGGCATCATGAGACAACCCAAGCAGTTCTGCAGGACTTTGAAGAACTCATTTGATCCAAAGGATCCCTATTCTCACTTGATGGAGGTCAGGAACCAAACAGAAGAAGGCAAGAGACTTCATCCACAATGACAGATTTTTTGCCATTTTGGTTTTGGATGCACACATGGGATCTTCTTTAGATCTATCAGGAGCTGAGAATCTTAGCCACAGCCTCAAACAGGGCCTAGTGTCTGACTAAGACACATCCCTTTCCAGAGCAATTAAGCAAAGAGCCACAGGTGATGCCCATTCATTTCCATTTGAAAACTGTTTCTTCATGCTTCACAATGGGGTGGCCTGAGGCAAAGACCTTCCTGACATTCAAGGCAACAGAAACTTAGATAAGCAAATGGAGCCAAGCAGGGTTTCTCCACTGAGACTTTACTGGTCACACTGATATCTGAGTTTTCTGAGATGTTCCCATTCCCTTCAGCAATCAAGGACATGGCCATGTCACAGAGTTTGGAGGTGGTACATATCTTGGACAATAAACCATAATACTATTCTGGAGAGTGGCCAGAATTCAGGAAGAAAACAGCAACTTAGGAAGTTAGTAGGTGTTTCCCATCCATAAGGCAAGCAACAGTCCATTAATCAATTGTGCAGGATGAATGCTGTGAAGCTTTCTACTAGACAGGACACCTCCATTGATGCATTCTCGTTTCTAATGTCTAAAACCATGGACACAGTGGCTACACAGACATAGAAACACTCGCCTTGTCTATAGACTTACTAGAAACAGTCGACTCCAAACCAAACCAACCACCTTTCCTACCTATTCTCAGAACATGAAACAAAACCCCAAACTCACACCCACAACCAAAAAGGCACCTCCTTCCCAAAAATAGGTCTTTAACTATCTGGAGTGTCCTCTGACTGGTGGGCCATACTATGTTCCACTCGAAATGGCCTGTCTGGTCTCAGATCTTGTCTCCTTGGCCAACTCTGTTATTCTGCGAGGAGCCTGCTGTTAGCCACAACCTGCTGTCTCAAGAAAGGCCCCTCTTCAGAGCTCTACTGGCATTTGGCCATCCTCACATCAGTAGGTACCAAGAAGGTCTGACTCTGTACTTGGTAAATCCAAACAAGTGAGCCCACTGGGACTGGGACTGGGACTGGCTCTTGGTGCCTGGCTTCTTGCATCCCAATTTCAGAGAGTTCCATCACCAAGGAAATGAGGTATGTCACTTTCTTTGCAACTGAATGAGGTCACTGCCTTGGCAACAACTTTGTCCTAACACTTGCTTCCAATGGTTCCATGAGTTGGAAGGTGCCCCTACTTCCTGTGACAATTTGACTAGTTAGAATGGTATATCAAAATAGACACCATGGAACAGCTCTACACGCAGGCCTGGTTAGGTTCATCTTCTCTACATTAAGAAGAGAGAGTCTGATGCATACACATCCCTTCATCCTGTCCAGGTTGTTTGCCATGGAAGATGGCTTTTGCTCATGCAGGTCCTTCATAGCTGCCTACATCTTCTCCAGGGATCATTTCTGCATCGAACTTTGAGGTTCTCAGCAGTTGGAAGATTACCTACATCCCTAATTGAAAGAATAGCCCTGTCCCTGCTCTTTTGTAATGTTAGATTGAGGCAACAGTGTATGGTTGGGGTTAATAACACGTTCGATTTGGGTTAGGAATCATTCTGTGGGATGAATAAGGTTATTGGGAACCTGCAATATATAGAAATATAGTGGTTAAATATAAGTATGAAAACAGAAATCTAGGTAAGATTTGAAGCTCAGAAGTGCATTTGGCAATAGATTGGGACACGTAGCTTTGAATTATGTTCTGCATACATGTTTCAGAAAAATCGATATACAATGGCATAGGACCTTGTACCTCAGATGATTGAATGTAGTAGAGTACATCCACTCAAAAAGGGATAGTCGATAGGATCAGGAAGATAGTCAGTATGTTTCAGAAGAAGATAGAGTATAGGATTTGGACCAAAGTTCATTAGCAATAGGGTTTCGGTTAGAGAGTGAATGTCAATGTCAGCACATGTGAAGGGTCAGTCACAATGTTGAACTGGAAAAAATATGTAGGAAAGCAGATATCAATAGAGACATTAGGAAATCAGGCAAAGTATAAAGTGAGTGAAAAAACTAGACATTTCCAACAGTTTTGAGGTTGAATATATAATCTTAGGAAGAAACAAAAATGTGGTCACCAATAGGATTGACATTTGAGAGCATTAGGCAACCTGGATATGGATGTTTTTAGTAATCCATGTTCAGTTTCCATTTAGGCTTTGGTACAATCAAACATGTGACTTTTGCATTTTGTGTCCAGAATATTACTATTATAACATGCATATGTAGATCAGGTGACATGAGTATTTCTTCCACCATTTCTGGGAGCAATATTTAGAAGACTAATAAATTAGTATTGGGGGTACTAAGAGGTGTACCCTGTGTCTATGAATATAGAGATAATGCATGAATAGACAATATAGTGAATAAATAATATAACTGGTTCCACTTTAAATAATGGAATAAACTGATATAAGAGAATATATAAAAAATACTATATTGTTATAAAATCATTCATTCCAACCAGTTATACATCTAATGGTGATATTATAGTTATGGTTTATCATGAAGTGAGTGTCAGTTTTGCTTCAAAAGTGATAAAAGAAATCAAAAATAATATATTTCGAAAGAAGTCTCATTATAAGACCAGTCAAGAAACCTGGAAGAATCCATGTGTTCTGAAGCAGGAAGTGATTGAAAGTGAAACAAATGCCTATAAGTTTGCTAACTTGTGGATGAAATATATATCCTATGATGTGCATAAATTGAAGAAATAGTGATGTACCAGTGTTGAATTAAAATGAATTTCAAAATACACATCATGTCACATAGGAATGCACTTGCATTGATGTTAAACTGGGTCAGTTACTGTAGAAGTATTAGTATTTGTATGCAACATTAACTGAAGTTAGTTTTCAGTACTGGAAACAATATGTATTTCAGGTGGATGAATATTTCTGAGAATGATCTTGTGAAAAGTTGATTATAAATCCATATACATGAACATGAATGAATTTAGGGAGTGTATATAAGACACATATATTTCATATTTTGAAAAATCTGGAGAGTGTATGTATATTTATATTTATATATATATATATATATATATATATATATATATATATATATATATATATATATATATATATATACCAAAAAACACTCACAGACAATAAATTAGCAATCAAATTTATCATGAAATATATATCCTCCAGAGATGCAAAATTATTTCTTTTAGAACATGTATTTATGTATAATGTTGTTCTTCTAGGAAACACACCCCTAGGTTAAATTTTCAGTTCCAACAGAGTTTAACAGGAGTGATTACTTCTCACAAATTGTATTTGCCAAATTAGCCACCTCACAAAATGTAGGTGTGATACCAGGTAGTGTTCTATATGTACATTTAAAAATACATGTGCTGAATAGGCTACAGAGAAAGGGAGATAGGTATTCACATATTTGTTAACATTAAAAACACATGGAGAACTATTTCAATTAAAAATTGACTAGATTTATAACACCTACAATTAATCATGCAAAAAACAAGTCCAACTATACACTATGATTCCTCTGAACTGCTTGTATTCCTATTCTGTTTGTGTTATTCTTCTCCATCATATTAGGAGTAGTAGTCAGAGTCTATTAGGGTATGCGTTAGTGTCAAGGATTCAGTATTTCGAATGGAAATATGGAAAATGACTCTAATTGATATGCAAATATGTGCTACACAAAAATGTTCACACTCTCATCCAGAAGATTGCCTTGACATTACCTTAGTTCCAAGTAAGATACAATTAGAGGAGAAAAGTTAGAAAATCTGTAAATACATATCAGGAATAAAAAATGCTCAGGAGTTCACAAACTTGTAGGTGGTAGAGGAGTTTCCAAAAGTAAGGGACAGGGTAAACACTCCACAAACATTGAGCTCTGCTTGTGTAAAGACTTCTTGAGAAACTCTCTGAGGTTGGGCTCTTAAAATACATGTTGTTGTCAGGAGCTTTAGCTTCCTTTGTTGTGTGACCATCAAATCTGGGTGTGCAAATATGTGACCTGAAGGACATTGTTTCTAATTTTCCAATGAAAATGAGGCAGCAGTGCTGAATACTCTTTTTGTAGTTAAACTATGGCCACTGGGGTGTAAGTGTCTCCCCGGGTTGACTGTGAAGCCATTTGGTCATGCTCCAATTTTCGTGGTGTTACTCCTTGGTGCACTGGGAGTTTGGTATTTGCTTCATGAAATACAAGGAGTTCAACTGGGACACAGTGCTGGAGGGAGTTCTGTCACGTGTGGAGGGACACAGTCTGCATGAGAATGCACCAACCAGGATTCTGTCCCACATAGGTTGCCCCTTTGTCCATAGCAACCTGATTCTGAACATTGCCCAGAAACCTATCCATATAACAAGATGTCTTTACATATAAGGGTCTGCTGGCTGTACCCTGTCAGTCACAAGGCAATTGGAAGCCAATGGCAGATCCACATGCCCCAACACACATGTTTTATCACACACCTTCACACCACTGCTCTAGGCCCACTAATGAACAGGCTCCAACATACTGGCATCACTGTTCTACACAATTTTCATGAAACCCAGTCAGTCAAGGCACTGTGAGATACACTCATGATCAGCAACAGGACATCCAAAAGTTTTCCAGTGCCACCTGGTCATGGGAATTTCAAAAGTTTCATGGTATTTATCAAGCCATTTTTTGAGGATAAAGTTGGAGGCTCTGTGGGTTTCAATTCATTCAGGAACCATTAAATGTTGAAGAAGCTCATTTCAATGAAAGATCTTGAGAACACTCACAGGCAAGTCTTCCCAAAGAGTGGCCAAAAGGTCACATGAAGTCAGGCCCATTGAGGTCTACAATGTGAGGTCCATGTGTGTTTTGACTCTCAACTGTGGCTTTAAAGAATTTCAGAATAAAATCATGTGATATCCAGGCTGAGATTCCCAATGCTCTGGGCAAAGCCACCCTGCACCTAGATCTCCCTGCACCACAATTAATACGTGAGATCTAGGTTGCATGGCCTAGTAAAATCCAAACACAATTCATGACAATAATTCTCTTATGTCACTTCCAGAATTCAGTCTCTAAGGAGAATCATACCAGAGTTCAAGCCCAGGTGGACCCAGTCATCTGTTCCAAGCGCCAAACAAATTACCACAATTCAAAACAAAATGCTCCCACATGCCCCTTATCTTCTTCAATTTGAGGCCAAATGACTGTGGGGTTTAGATTCTTTATGTAAATTGGATTCATGTGAAAACCCAAGCACCTATGGGCTAAACTCTGCAGGGCTTTAAAGAACTCATTTGACCCAAAGGATCCCTATTTTCACTTGATGGATGTCAGGGCCATTAGAGAGGAAGGTGAGAGTCTTCATCCACAATAACTGCTCTTTTGGCCATTTTGGTTTTGGATGCACCCATGGGATCTTTCTTTAGATCCATCAGGTGCTGAGAATCTAAGCCACAGCCTCACACAGGTCCAAGAGGCTGATTCAGACACATCTCTTTCCAAAGCAATTAAGCAAAGAGCAAAACACACACAGACATTATAAAGTGGCAATATATATGACAATTGAAATTCATGATGAAATATATATCGTCCACAGATCCAAAAATATTAATTTTACTGAACATGGATTTATGAATAATGTTGTTCAACTAGAAAGGTTACCCTTAGGCTGAATTTTATGATCCAATAGCGTTTAGGAGGAGTGATCTCTTGTCATAATTTGTATCTGCCATGTCAGCCACCTCACAAGAATGTATATGTGATACCAGGTAGGATTCAATATGTTTATATAAAAATACATGTGATGAATAGGCTACAGAGAAAAGGATACAGGAATTCACATATTTATTAACTTTAAAAACACAAGGAGAAATATTTCAATTAAAAATTAACTAGATTTATAACACCTACCCTACATAATGCAAAAGGCAAGTCCAACTATACACCATGCCTCTTCTGAACTGCTTGTATTTCTATTGTGTTTGTATGCACTGTGGGTTTCAAGAACCATTAAATGTTGAGGAAGCTCATTTCAATGAAACTCTGGAGAACTCTCATAGGCAAGGCTTCCCAAAGAGTGGCCAAAAGGTTAGATATAGCCAGGCCCATTGAGGTCTACAATGTGAGGTCCATGTGTGTTTTGACTCTCAACTATGGCTACCAAGTCTTTAAGAAAAAAATCATGGGATATCTTGGCTGAAATTCCCAGTGCTCTGTGGAAAGCCACCCTCGGCCTTGATCTTAGTTTCCAAGGGCGACTCTCATGCTTGACCTCTTAAAATATCACCACAATTCATGGCAATACTTCTTTGAGTTCAGTTCCAGAAGTCAGTGTCTAAGGGGAATCACACAAGAATTCAAGCCCAGGTGGACCCTGTCATCTCTTCCAACCGTCACACAAATGACCACAATTAATACCAAAACACTCTCACATGGCCCTCCTCTTCTTCTATAAAGGCACTCATCATAACATCTGGCTGGAGGTTTCCATGAGGGGCACAGCCCAAGACAGTGTCCCAAATAAGCTCCCTTTCCACTCATTTGCCTAAATTCAGGGTGGCTTGGACACCCTTCTTGTGCACCAGGAGTGATCTGAAAGGGTAAAATAAATTGAAATTAAAGTGTAAAAGTTGAAGTGTAAAAGACCGGGTTTTGTAAAGTTTCTAAGCTGCAAGGCCTGAGTTAAAATGTAAAGGACCAGGTATTGTTAAGTTCCTATGCTACATGCAAAACCTGAAATTCCTGTAGCTTGTAGTACAATTCCGGACTGCCCAGTAAATATTCCCCCTGACTCCCTGGTTGTTTAATAACCTAGGACCCTGTGTGGCCTGGCACATAGGCATCGCAAGGCCTAAACCAATCTGTTTGAATGTGTACCTCGCTTTAGAACTCACCTATCACTCCCGCCTGACCTGTTCCTGCCAATGAATGAACTAATCATGTTTAGGAATTGTTGTTTGATTTTTCTGCGGTGTATGTTGATTTCTTAAAGGTGACTGTGATGTATGTAAAGTCCCGCCCTCCCCAAAAAGTGTACTTACGCACTGCTCAACCCCTGCTCGGGGCTCTGGGCTGCTCTCCCTTCTTGAGTGAGCACGTAGCCCCAGCATGCTGGATTGGATCCTCAATGAACGCCTTTTTCTGTTGCATGAGCCGCGTTCTCTTGGTGGTCTCTTCCTCCGACGTTAACCGGACCCTTACATTTGGTGCGTTGGCCGGGAATCACGCAGCATAGGACAAGGACACCCCAACAGACCCCTCTGGAGGTAAGTAAGGCGCTTCTTTTCATTTTTCCTTGTGATCACTCAGAGCTTTTTGTTCAGGTTCCATTTTTCTGTTTTTGGTTTGGGTTGGCAGAGTGGCTTCCAGCGGAGAACGTAAGTTCCCCCTGTCAGTGGTGGACAAACGTGTCCTAAAGCCACAGGCCATGTCCTTGAAAGGGATGCCTTGGAGGACTCGGGGAGTGACGGATGTGCTCTCATTAGGTGAGGAGGGACGAATGAGCCCACATTAGGTGACTCTGCTGGCAACCCATCATATCTTGCTGACTACTTTTTTTCTCTCAGGTTGAATTCACTGTCTGTCTTTGTGGTCTAACCCATCAGGTTTTGCCAGTTACTAGGTTCTAATCTTTACTTCTGAACTCGTGTTAAATGTTAACTGTGTGTACATGTTTGTGTCACGTTTGTATTGTCCTTGTCTCTGTTTGAGAAACTCTCATTATGGGACAAAGCCATTCCATGCCTCTCTCCTTGAAGCCATTCCTGGTCCCTGCCTCCAATCCGACCCCTTCACCCTGGATCCTATCACTCAAACCTTCTACTCCTCCCCCTCTTCCCTCCATTCTCCCTGAGTCACAAGATTGTAGATCTTGGGGTTGTGAACAAACGGGAGCTGCATGATGGTCTTTGTGTGTCATTTTATCTGTGTTTCTGTTAAATGTGATGGCATTGTTTGGTCCGATGCAGAGTCCCGAATTCCAACCTGCATTACATATGTGGAAGTTACTTTAGCTAAATTTTAAACTAATGCTTCTCCTGTGAGGGACCAAAAGTCAATAGAACCGCCAGTTTTTCTGTTCTCACCTTTTCACCTCTCTTAGCTGTGCTTTAAAGAACTTTGATAAACTTTACTCCCCTTTGTTAAGCAAGATTACGGAAGCAGTGATTTCTTTTCTTCCCGTAGTTGGATTGAGCATGCCCACTGCAGAGGGAAATGTCTGGGGTCTAAGAACTTTGATATCTCGCTTAAAGTTTTCTCAAAACCCTGTCCTCATTATTAAATTGGCATTAATTGGCTTTGGGATGGGAACCAAGCCTTCAGTCATAAATTTTGACACCCCAGAAGGGACTTTAAATAAACCCCACTCTGCCCTCTTGGGGAAGCCTAGCACTCAAAACAACTGAAGCAGAGAATGAAATTTTTGGGAGCTGACTACTGCAAAGTTGGGAGACATAGAATATGCCTGGTGCCTGGGGTCAAAGCAAACCAGAGGAACTAATCCTGTAAGTAAATGGTGAGGCTAAGGGACTCCCAGCAGCTGCCAGATCCATTTTGCTGTGGGGAACTCCCTCATTCCTTACGTGCACTTTAAGGATTTCTCCACCTGTGTTTACTTAACAAAAGGGACAATGAATGCATTAATATGTTGATATTATAGATTGTTTCTTGGGGATGATCTAGGGTGAATGTGTATCTAGAAATGATTTTTTTATTTTAACCATCTGGTATCTAAATGGGTTTCTAAAGCATTGCACTATCTTACAGTTAAAAGTTGGGTTTAAACAATTGTTTAGTTTGATTTCAGGTAGTTCATGCTAGGAAACTTAAATACTTAGGGTAAAAAAAAAAAAATAAAGAGTTTTAATTTTGAACTAGACAGCCTGAAAAAATTTCACTAGATATATCAGTGCATTAACTTGGGAAGAGATAATAAATTATGATATGGTATCTATTCCCATCAGTGTGTAAGATTTTAAAAAATGGTACTAAATTAAAACGTTGGTCTGGCTTATTGAAATGACATTAATTAGCAACAGTCTTGGAAATTTTTAAAGCTTAATTTTGGATACACATGGTAGCATGTGGTTCTTTTTAAAAATTTTTCAGCCAATTTAATTTAACTTAATACTATTAGAAACTTCATAAGAAAGAAAGGGGCTTAATGATCCTATAGAAACTTCTTCTGATGGTGGCATTAATATTATCAAAAAATGATCCTATTTTCAGTTTTGTGTGAGCAAGTTTTTCTAGTGTAGAAAAATCTAAAGAAATAAAATTTTGAGAATTACATCTTAAACTTGCATCAAAATTTTCAACATCCAAACCTGGAAATTATGACTTATAGATAAATGCCTTAGGCGTGAGGTTTCTTCTCAGAATTCCAGTCTTTCCAGTTTTCCAGACCTCATCCAGGACTTACTTTGATATGCAAATAAAAGAAGCCTGCAGCACTCAGCAGGAGACAGATAAAAAGAGTAAATGTGTCTTTTTACCTGAACTCAAACTAGACCTAACCAAAAAAGTATATAATATGGTATTTACTAATTACTGGCCAGTCATCATTTTTAGGACTCTTGCTTTTCTTAGATTCTGTAATTTTTTTTTTGAGCTCATGATCTTGATTCTGCTGATGGGTTAATGTTTTCTGATCAGTTCTATTTTTGATCGACTCTGGAGTTTTCAGCATTGCAATGGAGATTTCACCTGAAAAAAGCTACAAGGCATTTACTATTGTGTTATGTGTTACATTTGTGTTACATGTTGTATGTTGCTATGTCTGTATGTGTGTATGTCCATATATCATGCAGGGATATGACAATTGACAGATGAGGAGCGCTCATGAAAAATTTAAAAATGTATCCAAATGTCTTTGATTCACGTGATTCATATGTTTTAATTCAAATTGGGTAAACAGATAAAAATGAAGATGTCTTTAAAATTAGGCCTATAAGTTTTCTAGGTTTTCAAAAAGGCCCTAATAAAATGTAGATGTCTATAAAATAATCTGCTTAAATTCAGAAATTTAAAAGCATTGTATTGAAATGTGAACAGAAAGAGTTTAGTAGATGGAAAAGAGAAACTAAAAGGTTCTAGATATAGATATAATAGAGGAAAAACGTGTTTCTGGATAAGAGAGTCTATATGATTAAGTAATTAAAAGGGTTTAAGTAAATAATAAAAAAAGGTGTGTGTAACTTGGTTATATGTGTAAGTTTTGAGCAAGTAATCTTAAAAAATTAAACAGCTGGTAAAACAAGTACTGTTTTTATAAAATTGTGCCATGTTATTTCTTTAAAATCTAAACTTGTTGAATACAAAAACATCAATGTAATTGTGGTGTTAATGTGTTCATATCTTCCAGGTATACAAGTCTGTAAGGTAGAAGCTTGCAAAGACCATTGTATCAAGCTGGTGTTCTAAGGTTGTATGGTAATTCTAGGCTTAAAAGAAAAACATGTTGGAGATTTATGTATATCATTTGTGTTCTATAATTGGACTTGTTATCAATAAGATATGTACAGTTCCATGTTACTTTTTACACTGAGATACAATCTAAAAGTATTTTTAACTTAATGAGAGCCAAATCTGTGAAGGTTTTATTGTAAACTCAAAGGTAATGCCCATTCATTTCCATGTGAAAACTGTTTTCTTCAGGCTTCACAAAGGGGTGGCCTGAGACAAAGTCTTTCCTGATATTCAGGGCAACATAACAATAGGTAATCAAAAGGCCCAAAGCAGGGTTTCTCCACTGAGACTTTACTGGCTACACTGATATCTGAGTTTTCTGAGATGCTTGCCATTCCCTTCAGCTACCAGTACATGGCCATGTCACAGAGCTTGGAAGTGGTACATATATTTGACACAAAATCATGAGCCTATTCTGGAGAGTGGCCAGAATTCAGGAAGAAAACAGGAACGTAGGAAGATAGTTGGTGTTGCCCATTGATAAGGCAAGCCACACTCCATTCATAAATTGTGCCGGATGAATGCTGGGAAGTTTTCTCCTTGAGAGGATACACCCATTGAGGCATTATCTTTTCTAATGTCTACAACCACGAAAACAGTGGGATACACAGACCTAAAAACACTCGCCTTGTCAAAGGACTAACTAGAAACAGTCCACTCCAAACCAAACACACCCCCTTTCCTAACTATTCTCAGAACAAAAGAAAAAACCACAAACCCACACCCACAACCACAAAGGCACCTCCTTCCCCCAAGTGGGTCTGGAACTATCCAGAGTGGGCCTGGGTGCCTAGCTACCTGGAACCCAAATTTGGAGAGTTCCATCAACAAGGATGTGAGGTGAGGTCACTTCCTTTAGTAACTGAATGAGGTCACTGCCTTGGCAACCAATTTGTCCTAACATTTGCTTCCTAAGGTCTCATAACATGGAGGATGTCCCTACTTCCTGTGACACTTTCACAAGTTAGAATGGTAAAGAAACAATAGTCACCTGGGAACAGCTCTCCACATAGGCCTCTCCTCTACATTAAGAAGAGAGAATCTGATTCAGACACAACCCTTCATCCTGTCCAGGCTGTTTGCCATGGAAGATGCCTTTTGCTCTCTCAGGTCCTTCATAGCTGCCTACATCTTCTCCAGGGATCATTTCTGCATGGAACTTTGAAGTTTTCAGCAGGTGGAAGATCCCCTGCATTCCTGTATTGTAAGACCAAATCTGTCCCTGCTTTTCTGAATACTTAGATTGATGGAACAGTGTATGGTTAGGGTTAATAATATGTTCAATTAAAACCAAAATACTCCCACATGGCCCTCATATTCTTCCTTGTAGACATTCATCATAACCTCTGGCTGGAGGTTTCCATAAGGGGCGCAGCCCAAGACAGTGTCCAAAATAAGTTCCCTTGCCCCTCATTTTCCTAAAGTCAGGGTTTCCTGGACACCCTTCCTGTAAACCAGGATTGATCAAATAGGCCTGCCAGTAATACGGCTCTGTTTCTTCATTTTGAAGCCTACTGACTGTGAGGTATAGATTCTTTATGTGATTTGGAGTCATGTGAGAACCCAAGCACTGCTGCAGGGCTTTGAAGAACTCATTTGTCTCAAAGGATCCCTATACTTACTTGATGGAGGTCAGGAACCTAACAGAGGAAGCAAGAGACTTCATCCACAATGACTGATCTTTTTGCCATTTTGGTTTTGGATGCACACATGGGATCTTTCTTTAGATCCATCAGGTGCTGAAAATCAAAGCCACAGCCTCTCTCAGAGCCGAAAGGATGATTCAGACACATCCCTTTCCAAAGCAATGAAGCAAAGAGCCACAGGTGATGCTCATTCATTTCCAATTGAAAGCACTTTTCTTCAGGCTTCACAAACTGGTGGCCTGAGGAAAAGACCTTCCTGACATTCAGGTCAACAGAACAGTAGGTAAGCAAAAGGCACAAAGCAGGGTTTCTCTACTGAGACTTTACTGGTCACACTGATATCCGAGTTTTCAGAGATGCTCCCAATTCCCTTCATCTATCCAGTACATGGCCATGTCACAGAACTCGACGGAGGTCCATATCTTGGACAAAAAAACATGAGCCTATTCTGGAGAGTGGCCAGAATTCAGGAAGAAAACAGGAACTAAGGAAAGAAGTAGGTGTTGTCCATATAAGGCAAGCCACAGTCCATTAATAAATTGGGAAAGATGTGTGCTGAGATGCTTTCTACTAGACAGGACACATCCATTGATGCATTCACTTTTCTAATATCTACAACCACGGAAAAAGTGGGATGCACAAACATAGAAACACTCGCCAAGTCAAATGACTTACTAAAAACAGTCCACTCCAAACCAAACATACTGTCTTTCCTACCTATTCTCAGAACATGATAAAAAAACACAAATTCACACCCACACCCACAAAGGCACCTCCTTCCCCCAAGTAGGTCTGTGACTATCCAGAGTGTCCTCAGACTGATGGGCCTTACTCTGCTCCCTCGAAATGGACTGTCCTGTCTCAGATCAGGTCTCCTTTACCAACTCTGTAAAGTTTTCAGCATCAATCAGTGAGTCACTACCTGCTTTCTCAGGAAAGGCCCCTCTTCAGAGCTTTCCTGGCATTTAGCCATCCACACATCAGTATGTACCAAAAAGACTGACTCTGTCCTTGGTAAATCCAAACAAGTGAACCCACTGGGACTGGGACTGGGACTGGCTCTGAGTGCCTGGCTTCCTGGATCCCAAGTTCAGAGAGTTCCATCACCAAGGAAGTGAGGTAGGTCACTTCCTTCAGGAACTGAATGAGGTCACTACCTTGGTAACCACATTATCCTAACATTTGCTTCCAAGGGTCCCACAAGAGAGAGGCTTCCCCTACTTCCTGTGTCACATTCACAAGATAGAATGGTATATCAACCATAGGCACATGTTAACAGCTCTCCACACAGACCTGGTTTGGTCCATCTTCTCTACTTTAAGAAAAGAGAGGCTTATTCAGACACATCGCTTCATCCTGACCAGGTATTTTACCAAGGAAGATTACTGTTGCTCTCTCAGGTCCTTCATAGCTGCCTACATCTTCTTCAGGGTTTATTTCTGCATGGAACTTGAGGTTCTCAACAGGTGGAAGATCCCCTACCTACCTGTATTATAACACCAACTCTGTCCCTGGTCTTCGTAAAGTTAAATTGAGGGAACAGTGCATGGTTAGGGTTAATAACATGTTCAATTTGGGTTAGGAATCATTCTGCGAGATGAATAATGGTATTGGGGACCTCCGATATTTACAAGCATATATAGGTGTAATATAAGTATGAATACAGAAATCTAGGAAAGATTTGAAACCCAGATGAACACTGGGTCCTTGATTGGGATACTTAGCTTTGAATTATTTCCGCAAAGTTGTCTCAAATAAATCGTTATACAATGGCATAGGACCTTGTACCTTGGATGACTGAATGAGGAAGAGATCCTCCAGACAAAAAGGGATAGTTCCAAAAGTTATTTAGATATAGGGTTTTGGTTAGAGAGTGAATGCAAATGTCAGCATATGTGAAGAGTCAGTCACAGTGATGAACTGGGGAAAATGTGTAGGAAAGCAGATATCAATAGAGACATTAGGAAATCAGGGAAAGTACAAAGTGAGTAATAGGATAAGACGTTTTTAACAGGGTTGAGTTTGAATATATAATCTTAGGAAGAAACAAATATGTAGTCACCAATAGGAATGATATTTGAGATCATTAGTTAATCAGGACATGGATGTTGTTAGTAATACATGCTCACATTAAATTTAGGCTTTGGTACAATCATAAGGGTGTCCGTTGCATTTTTTGTCAGGAATATTACTGTGATGAAATGTAAATGTATATCAGGTGACTACAGTATTTCTTCAAACATTTCTGAAAGCAACATTTTAAGACTTATAAATTAGTATTGGGGACACAAGTACGTGTACCCTGTGCCTATGATTATAAAGATGATGCCTTAATAGACCATACTGTAAATAAATAATATAACTTGATCAAACTTTAAATAATGGATTGAATTGATATCTGAAAATACGTAGGAAATCTTATATTGATATACATAAGTTCATTCTAACCAGTTATACATCTAATGTTAATTTTAGCATTATGGTTTATCATGAAGAGTGTGGGAGTTTTGCTTCATAAATGATTATGGAAATCGAAAATAATGTGTTTGGAAATAATCTCATGAAAAGTACAGTCAAGAAACATGGAGGAATACATATATTCTGAAGCAGGAAGTAATTGCAAGTGAACCAAATGCGTACAGATTTGTTAACTTGTGGATGAAAAGTTTTATCTTATAATGTCCATAAACTGAAGAAATAGTAATGTACCAGTGTTGAATAAAAATGAACTTCAAAATACACATCATGTCCCATAAAATTTTACTTGCATTGTTGTTAAACTGGGTCAGTTACTGTACAAATATTAGGATTTGTAAGCACCTTTCACCGAAGTTAGTTTTCAGAACTGGGAAATAAATATGTATTTCATGTGGATGAATATTTCTGAGAATAATTTTGTGAAAATTTGATTATAAATCCACATATAGGAACATGAGTTAAATTAGTGAGTGTAAAATAAGACACATATATTTCATATTTTGAATAATCTGGAGAAAAAAAATATATATATAGATACAAACACAGACATTAAAATGTAGTAATATGTATGCCAATCAAAATTCATCATGAAATATATATCATCCTCATATCCAAAACTATTCTTTTTACTGAGCATGGATTTATGTATAATGCTGTTCATCTAGGAAATTCACCAATATGTTGAATTTTCAGTTCCATCAGTATTTAGGGGGAGTGATCTCTTCTCACAATTTGTATCTTCCTAAAACAGCAAGCACACAAGAATGTATGTGTGATACCAGGTAGGATACTAAATATGCATAATAAATTTCATGAGATGAATAGGGTACAGAGAAAGGGAGACAGAAATGTACATATGTGTTAACTTTAAAAACTCATGGAGAAGTATTACAATGAAAAGTTGACTAGATTTATAACACATTCACTTGATAAAGCAGAAGGCAAGTCCTAGTATACACCATGCCTCCTATGAACGCCCTGTATTTCTATTCTGTTAGGTTTCTTTTTCTACATCATATTGAGATTAGTAGTCAGAGTCTAGTAGGGTATGGGTTAGTGACAGGGATTCAGTATTTCTAATGGAAAATAGGAAAATGAATCTAATGTGTATGCAAATATTTGCTAGACAAAAATCTTCCCACTGTCCTCCAAAACAATGCCTTGATATTTCCTTCGCCACAAGTAATACACAATTAGTGGAGAAGAGTTTGAAAGTCTGTGAATATATATCTGGAAAAGAAAATGCTCAGGAGTTCACAACCTTGGAGGTGGTAGTGGAATTTCCAAAAGTAAGGTTCAGGGTAAACACTCTACAAACATGGAACTCTGGTGGCCTAATGAGTTGTTGAGAAACTGCCTCTGAGTTTGGGCCCTTGAAAAATTTGTTGTTGTCAGGAGCTTTAGCTTCCTTTGTATTGAGACCATCAAACCTGGGTCGGCATCTATGTGACCTGGATGACATGGTTCCTTATATGCTATTGAACATGAGGCAGAAGTTCTGAATTTTCCCTTTGTTAGTAAACTGAGGACACTGGGGTCTAAGTGTCTAACCATGTGATCTGTGAAGCCATTTGGTCATACTCCACTTTTCGTGGGGTTTCTTACTGCTGCACTGGGAGTTTGGTATTGGCTTCACGTAATACAAGGAGAAAAACTGGGACACAGTGCTAGAGGGAGTACTCTCACGTGTAGTGGATGAGGGTCTGCAGGAGAATGCACCAACCAGGCTTCTATCCCAAAAAGCTTGCACCCATGTCGATAGCAACCTGATTCTGAACATTGCCCTGAAACCTCTCCATATAACAAGGTCCCTTTACTTGTAAGGTTCTGCTGGCTGCACCATGTCAGTCACAAGTCATTCGGAAACCAATGGCAGAACCACGTGTCCCCACGACAGATGTTTTATCATACACCTGCCCACCACTGCTCTGGGCCCACTAGTCAGCAGGCTCCAACTTTCTGGCATCTCTGTTCTCACCATTTTCATGAAACCCAGTCAATCAATGCAATGTCTGGTACACTCGTGATCAGCAACAGATATCCAAAGGTTCTCCAGTGCCACCTGTTCATGGGAATTTAAAAAATTCATGGGATTTATATAGCCAATTTTCAAGGATGAAGTTGGAGGCACTGTGGCTTTCAATTTATTCAGGAACCATGAAATGGTGAGGAAGATTATTTCAATTAAAGCTCAGGAGAACTCTCAGAGGCAAGGCTTCCCAAATAGTGGCCAAAAGGTCACATTAAGCCAGGCCCATTGAGGTCTACAATTGAGGTCCATGTGTGTTTTGACTCTCAACAATGGCTGCCACGTCTTTCTGAATAAAGTCATGTGATATCCTGGCTGAGATTCCCAGTGCTCTTTGGAAAGCTATCCTGGGCCTAGATCTCAGTCTCCAAGGGCAACTCTCATGTGTGGCCTCCTAAAATCCCAACACAATTCATGTCAATACTTCTCTGAGTTCATTTCCAGAACTCAGTGTCTAAGGGGAATCACTCCAGAGTTCAAGCCCATGTGGACCCAGTCATCTCTTCCAACTACCACACAAATGACCACAATTAAATCAAAACATTCCCACATGGCCCTCATCTTCTTCAATATAAACTCTCATCATAACCTCTTGCTGGAGGTTTCCATGAGGGGCGCAGCCTAAGACAGTGTCCAAAATAAGCTCATTTGCCCCTTATTTGCCTAAATTCAGGGTGGCCTGGAAACCCTTCCTGTGAATCAGGTGTGATCAAATAGGCCTGCCATTAATACTGCTCTACTTCTCCAATTTGAGGCCTACTCTCTGTGGGGCATAGATTCTTTATGTGAATTGGGGTCATGAGAAAACCCAAGCACCTATGGGCTACCCTCTGCAGGGCTTTGAAGAACCCATTTCAGTGAGTCTAGGAGTTGGACCAAAAGTTCTTTAGATATAGGGGTTTTGTTAGAGAGTGAATGTAAATGTCAGCATATTTCAAGAGTCAGTCACAGTGATGAACTGGGGAAAATGTGTAGGAAATCAGATATCAATAGAGACATTAGGAAATCAGACAAAGTACAAAGTGAGTGATAGGATGAGACATTTTTAACAGGGTTCAGTTTCAATATTTAATCTTAGGAAGAAACAAATATGTACTCACCAATAGGAATGATATTTGAGATCATTAGTTAATCTGGACATGGATGTTGTTAGTAATACATGCTCACTTTCAATATAGGCTTTGGTACAATCATAAGTGTGTCCGTTGCATTTTGTGTCAGGAATATTACTGTGATGAAATGTATATGTATATCAGGTGACTAGAGTATTTCTTCCAATATTCTTAAAGCAATATTTTAAAGACTTATAAATTAGTATTTGGGATACAAATAGGTATACCATCGGTCTATGAATATAGAGATGATGCCTTAATAGACCATACTGTGAATAAATAATATAACTGGTTCAAACTTTAAATAATGGATTGAATTGATATCTGAAAATATATAGGAAATCTTATATTGATATACATAAATTCATTCTAACCAGTTATACATCTAATGGTAATATTAGCATTATGGTTTATCATGAAGAGTGTCTGAGTTTTGCTTCAAAAATGATTATGGAAATCAAAAATAATGTGTTTGGAAAGAATCTCATGAAAAGAACAGTCAAGAAACATGGAGGAATACATGTGTTCTGAAGTAGGAAGTGATTGAAAGTGAACTAAATGCCTATAAATTTGTGAAATTGTGGATGAAAGAATATATCCTATTATGTCCATAAACTGCAGAAATAGTAATGTATCAGTGTTGAATAAAAATGAACTTCAAAATACACATCATGGTCCCATAGGTGTCTACTTGCATTGATGTGAAACTGGGTCAGTCACTGTGGAAATATTACGATCTGTATGCACCATTTACTGAATTTAGTTTTCAGTACTAGGAGATAAATATGTATTTAAGGTGGATGAATATTTCTAAGAAGTATTTTGTGAAAATTTGATTATAAATCCACATACACACACATGAGTAAATTTAGAAAGTGTATAATAAGACACATATATTTCATATTTTGGAAAATCTAAAGAGAGTAGATATCTATATCTATATAGATAGATAGATAGATAGATAGATAGATAGATAGATAGATAGATACTCACATACACAGACATTAAAATGTAGCAATATATATGCCATTCGAAAATCATAATAAAATAGATATCATCCACGTATCCAAAAATATTCATTTTACTGAACATTTATTTATGCATAATATTGTTCATCTAGGAAATTCACCCATATGTTGAATTTCCAGTTCCATCAGTATTTATAGGGAGTGATCTCTTCTCACAATTTGTATCTTCCAAAATAAGCGAGCTCACAAGAATGTACATGTGATACCAGGTAGAATTCTAAAGATGCATTAAAAAATACATGTGATGAATAGGCTACAGAGAAAGGGAGACAGAAATTTACATATGTGTTAATTTTAAAAACTCATGGAGAAATATTACAATGAAAAGTTGACTATATTTATAACACATACCGTTGATAAAGCCGAAGGCAAGTCCAAGTATACACCATGCCTCCTATGAAAGGCCTGTATTTCTATTCTGTTAAGTTTCTTTTTCTCCATCATATTTGGATTAGTAGTCAGAGTCTAGTAGGGTATGGGTTAGTGTCAGGGATTCAGTATTTCAAATGGAAAATATGAAAATGAATTTAATGTGTATGCAAATATGTGCTACACAAAAATCTTCCCACTCTCATCCAGAACAATGCTTTGACATTACCTTCGCCCCAAATAAGACACAATTAGTGGAGAAAAGTTAGAAAATCTGTGAATACATATGTGGAAAGAAAAATGCTCAGGAGTTCACAAACTTGTAGGAGGTAGAACGGGTTACAAAAAGGGAGAGGGTAAACACTCCACAAACATGGAGCTCTGCTGGCCTAATGACTTTTTGAGAAACTGCCTCTGAGGTCGGGCAGTTAAAATATATATTGTTGTCAGGAGTTTTAGCTTCCTTTGTAGTGAGACCATCAATTCTGGGTCTCCACCTATGTGACCTGGATGTCATGTTTTTTTGTTTTCTAGTGAACCTGAGGCAGCAGTGCTGAATTTTCTCTTTGTAGGTAAACTTTGGCCACTGGGGTCTAAGTATCTAACTGTGTTGTCTGTAGAACCATTTGGTCATTATCCACTTTTGTGGTGTTTTTTACTGCTGCACTGTGAGTTTGGTATTGGCTTCACGAAATACAAGGAGTTCTACTGGGACACAGTGCTGGAGGATGTACTCTCACGTGTGGTGGGTTAGTAAAATGCACCAGTGAGGCTTCAATCCCACATAGCTTTTCAACTTGACAATAGCAGCCTGATTCTGACCTTTGGCAGGAATCCTCTCCATATAACAAGATGCCCTTACATAGAAGGGTCTGCTGGCTGTACCATGTCAGTCACAAGTCTTTCTAAGCCAATGGCAGATCCACGTGGCCCCACCACAAATGTTTTTTTCACACACCTACACTCCTCTGCTCTAGGCCCACTAGTCTGCAGGCTCCAACTTTCTGGCATCTATGTTCTAGACTTTTTTCATGAAACCAAGTCAATCAAGGCACTGTCTGGTACAATCATGATCAGGAACAGGACATTCAGTGGTTCTCCAGTGCAACCTGGTCATAGTAATTTCAAAAAATTCATGGCATTTATCTAGATATTTTTCAATAATGAAGTTGGAGGCACTGTGGGATTTAATTTATACAGGAACCATTAAAAGGTGAGGAATCTCATTTTAATGAAAGCTCTGGAGAATTTTCACAGGCAAGGTTTCCCAAAGAGTGGGCAAAATGTCACATGAAGCCAGGCCCATTGAGGTCTACAATGTGAATTCCATGTGTGTTTTGACTCTCAACTATGGCTGACAATCTTTCAAAATAAAATCTTGTGATATCCTGGCTGAGATTCCCAGTGCTCTGTGGAAAGTCACCCTGGGCCTAGATCTCAGTTTCCAATGGCGAATCTCATGTGTGGCCTCCAAAAATCCCAACACAATTCATGGCAATACTTCTCTGAGTTCAGTTCCACAATTCAGTCTCTAAGGGGAATCACAACAGAGTTCAAGCCCAGGTGGAGCCAGGCATCTCTTCCAATTGCCACACAAATGATGACAATTAAAACCAAAACACTCCCACAGGGCCCTCTTCTTCTTTTATATAGACACTAATCATAAACTCTAGGTGGAGGTTTCCATGAGGGGCACAGCCCAAGACAGTGTCAAAAATAATCTCCCTTGCCCCTCATTTGCCTAAAGTCAGGGTGGCCTGGACAACATTCCTGTGAAACAGAAGTGATCATATAGGACTGCTGTTAATACTGCTCCACTTCTCAAATTTGAGGCCTACTGACTGTGGGGTATAGATTCTTTGTGTGAATTGGAGTCATGAGAAAACGCAAGCACCTATTGTCCAGCCTCTGCAGGGCTTTGAAGAACTCATTTGACACAAATGATCCCTATTCTCACTTGATGGAGGTCAGAAATATTACACAGGAAGGCGAGAGGCTTCATCCAAAATGACTGATCTTTTTTCCATTTTGGTTTTGAATGCCCACATGGGATTTTTCTCTAGACCCATCAGGTGCTGAAAATCTAAACCACAGGCTCACACAGGGCCAAGAGGCTGATTCAGACAAATCTTTTTCCAAAGCAATAAAGTAAAAAGCCACAGGTGATTCCCATTCATTTCCATTTGAAAACTCTTTTCTTCAGGCTTCACTAAGGTTTGGCCTGAGGCAAAGACCTTTCTGACATTCAGAGCAACAGAACAATAGGTAATCAAAAGCCCCCAAGCAGGGTTTCTCCTAGGAGACTTTCCTGGTTACTCTGATATGTGAGTTTGCTGAGATGCTCGCCATTCTCTTCAGCTATCCAGTACATGGCCATGTCACAGAGCTTGGAGGTGGTACGTATCTTGTACAAAAATACATGATACTAATCTTGAGAGTGGCCAGAATTCAGGAAAAAAAATGAGAACATAGGTAGATAGCAGGTGTTGCCCATGGATAAGGCAAGCCTCAGTCCATTCATTAATTGGGAAGGATGCATACTGGGAAGTTTTCTACTAGACAGGACACACCCAATGAGCTATTTTCTTTTCTAATATCTACAAAGAAAAACACAATGGGATACACAGACACAGAAACAGTCTCCTTGTCAAATGACTTACTAGAAACAGTCCACTCCAAACCAAACAAACTTCCTTTTTTACCTATTGTCAGATCATGTGAAAAAACCACAAACACAAACCAACACCCACTAATGCACCTCCTTCTTCCAAGTAGGTCTGTGACTATCTGGAATGTCCTCTGACTGGTAGGACATACAATGTTCCCCAGAAATGGCCTTTCTGTCTCAGATCTGGTCTCCTTGGTCAAATCTGTGAAGTTGTAAGGACGCAGTGGTGAGCCAATTCCTATCCTCTCAGGAAAGACCCCTCTTCAGAGCTTTCTTGGTATTTGGCAACCCTTACATCAGTAGGTACCAAGAAAGACTGACTCTGTTCCTGGAAAATCCAAAGAAATGAGCCCACTGCGACTGGGACTGGGACTGGCTCAGGGTGCCTTGCTTCCTGGATCACAAAATTCAGAGAGCTCCATCACCAAGGAAGTGAGGTGAGGTCACTACCTTCAGAAAATGAATGAGGTCACTGTCTTGGCCACCACTTTGTCCTAACAGTTTCTTCCTATTGTCTCCTGACATGGAGGCTGCCCTACTTCCTGTGATACTTTCTCATGTTAGAATGGTATAGAAACCATAGTCACCTGGGAACAGCTCTCCACACAGGCCTGGTTTGGTCCATCTTCCCTACATTAAGAATAGAGAGGCTGACTCAGACACATCTTTTCATCCTGACCATGTTTTTTGCCATGGAATATGACTTTTGTTCTCTCAGGTCCTTCATAGCTGCCTGCACCTTCTCCAGGGATCATTTCTGCATGGATTTTGAGGTACTCAGCAGTTGGAAGATCTCCTAACTTCCTGTATTGTAATACCAACTTTGTCCCTGCTCTTCTGTAAAGTGAGATTGAGAGAACATTGTATGGTTAGGATTAATAGCATGTTCGATTTGGGTTGGAAATCATTCTGCTGGATGAATAATGGTATTGGGAACCAGTGATATTTATAAGAATATAGAGGTAGAACATAAGTATGAAAACAGAAATCTAGGTAATATTTGAAGCCCAGAAGGATTTGGACCCTTGATTGGGATCCTTAGCTTGAGTTATGTTTTGCACCGAGGTCTCAGTTAAATTGATATACAATGGCATAAGACCCTGTACCTCAGATGATTAAATGTAGAAGAGATCATCCAGTCAAAAAGGGATTGTGTGTAGGATTAGGAAGATAGTCAGTAGGTTTAGAAGGAAGAGGGAGTCTAGGATTTGGACCAAATGTTCTTTAGCAATAGGGTTTTGGTTAGAGAGTGAATATAAATGACACCATATGTGAAGAGTCAGGCACAATGATGAACTGGGGAAAATATGTAGGAAAGCAGACATCAATAGAGACATTAGGAAATCAGGCAAAGTATAACGTGATAGGATTAGACATTTTCAACAGGGTTGAGGTTGAATACATAATCTTAAGAAGAAACCAATTTGTAGTCACTAATAAGATTGACATTTGAGAGCATTAGGCAACCTGGACATGGATATATTTAGTAATCCATGTTCACATTCCATTGAGGCTTTGGTACAATCATAAGGGTGACCTTCGCATTTTGTGTCCAGAATATTACTGTGATAATATGTATATGAAGATCAGGTGACATGAGTATTTCTTCCACCATTTCTGGGGGAAATATTTTGAAAAGATATAAATTAGTACTGGGGATACTAATCGGCTTACCCTGTGTTGATGAATATAGAGATGATGCATTAATAGACCATACTTTGAATAAATTATATGACTGGTTCCAAATTTAAATAATGGATTGTATTGATATCTGAAAAAATAGAGGAAATCATTTATTGATATACATACATTCATTCCAACCACTTATATATCTAATGGTTATATTAGGGTTACCGTTTATCATAAATAGTGTGTGAGTTTTGCTTCAGAAATGATTATGGAATCGAAAATAATGTCTTTAGAAAGAAGTCTAGTGAAAAGACCAGTCAAGAAACATGGAGAAATATAAGTGTTCTGAAGGAGGAAGTGATTGAAAGTGAACCAAATGTTTATAAATTTGTGAACTTGTGAATGAAAGGATATAATTTATGATGTCTATAAACTGAAGAAATAATAACGTACCAGGTTTGATTAAAATGAACTTTAATAAACACATCATATCCAATAGGAATCTACTTGCATTGATGTTAAACTTGGTCAGTTACTGTAGAAATATTAGGATTTGTAAGCACCCTTCCCTGAAGTTAGTTTTCAGTACTAGGAAACAAATATTTATTTCAGTGGATGTATATTTCTGAGAATAAACTTTTTAAAAGTTGATTATAAATCCACATATATGAATATGAATGAATTCAGGCGGTGTATAAGAAGACACATATATTTCATATTTTGGTAAATATGGAGAATATATATATATATATATATATATATATATATATATATATATAATGTATATATAGACACACAAACACACACATTATAATGTAGCAATATATATGCCAATTGAAATTCATCATGAAAAATAACTCATCCGCATATCCCAAAATATTGATTTTACTGAACATGAATATGTGTATAGTGTTGTTCATGTAGGAAGCTCACCCATGGGTTGAATTTTCAGTTAAAACAGCGTTTAGGAGGAGTGATCTCTTCTCACAATTTGTATCTGCCAAGTCAGCCACCTCACAAGAATGTATATGTGAAACCAGGTAGGATTCTATTTGTGCATATAAAAATACATTTGCTTAATAGGCTACAGAGAAAGGGAGACAGGAATTCACATTTTTCTTAACTTTAAAAACACATGGAAAATTATTTCAACAAATAATTGACTAGATTTATAACTCCTACCTTATATCAGGCAAAAGGTAATTCCAACTATACACCATGCTTCTTCTGAAATGCTTGTATTTCTATTCTGTTTGGGTTATTTTTCTCCATTATATTAGGATTAGTAGTCAGAGTTTAGTAGGGTATGGGTTAGTGTCAGGGATTCAGTATTTCAAACAGAAAATTGGAAAATGAATCCAATGTGTATGCAAATATGTGCTACAAAACAATCTTCCCTCTCTCATCCAGAACAATGACTTGACATTCCTTTTGCCCCAAGTAAGTCAGAATTAGAGGAGAAGAGTTAGAAAATCTGTGAATATATATTTAGAATGGAAAATGCTCAGGAGTTCACAACCTTGGAGTTGATAGAGCAGTTTCCAAAAGTAAGTGACATGGTAAACACTCCACAAACATGGAGATCTGCTGGCCTAAACACTTCTTGAGAAATTGCCTCTGAGCTTGGGCACTTGAAATATATGTTGTTTTCAGGAGCTTTAACTTCCGATGTAGTGAGACCATCAAAGCTAGGTCTGCATCTATGTGACCAGGAGGACATGGTTTCTTATTTTCCAATGAACATGAGGCAGCAGTGCTAAATTCTCTCTTTGTAGCTAAATTGTGGCAACGGGGGCTAAGTGTCACCCCATGTGGACTGTGAAGCCATTTGGTCATCCTCGACTTTTCATTGTGTTTTTTGCTGCTGCACTGGGAGTTTGGTATTTGCTTCACGAAATACAAGGAGTTCAAGTGGGACACAGTGCTGGAGGGAGTTCTGTCACGTGTGGTGGGTCAGTGTCTGCATGAGAATGCACCAACTAGGCTTCTATCCCACATAGCTTGCCCCTTGACCATAGCAACCTGATTCTAAACATTGCCGTGAAAAATCTCCATATAACAAGATGCCTTTATATAGAAGGGTCTGCTGGCTGCACCGTGTCTGTGTCAAGGCATTTGAAAGTCAATGGCAGATCCACAGGCCCCACCACAGATGTTTTATCACACACCTGCACACCACTGCTCTAGGCCCACTACACATCAGGCTCCAACTTACTGGCATCTCTGTTCTACACCATTTTCATGATACCTAGTCAATCAAGGCACTGTCTGGTATACTCATGATCAGCAACAGGACATCCAAAGGTTCTCCAGTGCCACCTGGTCATGAGAATTTCTAAAAATTCATGGTATTTATCTAACTATTTTTCACAGATGAAGTTGTTGGTACTGTGGGTTTCAATTCATTCAGGATCCATTAAATGTTGAGGAAGCTCATTTTAATGAAGGATCTGGAGATCTCTCACAGGCAAGGCTTCCCAAAGAGTGGCCAAATTGTCACATGAAGCCAGGCCCATTGAGGTCTCCAATGTGAGGTCCATGTGTGTTTTGACTCTCAACGATGGCTGCCAGGTCTTTCAGAATAAAACCTGTGATATCCTAGCTGAGATTCCCAGTGCTCTCTGGAAAGCCTCTCTGGGCCAAGATCTCAGTTTCCAAGGGCGACTCTCCTGCGTGGCCTCCTGAAATCCCAACAACATTCATGGCAATACTTCTCTGAAGTCAGTTCCAAATCTCATTCTCTAAGGGGAATTACACCAGAGTTCAAGCCCAGGTGGACCCAGTCATCTCTTCCAACTACACACAAATGACCACAATTAAAACCAAAACACTCCCACATGGCCCTCATCTTCTTCCATATAAACACACATCATAACCTCTGGATGGAGTTTTCCATGAGGGGCACATCCAAACCAGTGCCCAAAATAAGCTCCCTTGCCCCTCATTTGCCTAACATCAGGGTTGATTGGACACGCTTCCTGTGAACCAGCAGTGATCAAATAGGCCTGCCGTAAATGCTCCACTTCTCCACTTTGAGGCCTTCTTACTGTGGGGTTTAGATTCTTTTTTTTCTAAACTTTTTGGAAATTTAATTGGAAAGTAAAAAAATTGTTTTGCAGAATATTAAATTTCTAATGGCAAAGCCTTCACCTTGTTTGTGAAGGAAACCTTGATGCCTTGCCAATCTGGTTATATGGAGACACTCAAAATTTTCTGTTACATACTACATGGATGAATGGCTAAAGCACATAGTTGTTTAAAACTGAAAGGCAGATACCAGCAAGTAAGATAACAAATAAAAGACAATTTTATTAAAAAATAAAGTTGTTATATGACTCAAATATTGGAAATTCAATTCTTTTTTTTTGGTTGTTCAAAACATTATAAAGCTCATGATATATCATCTTTCATACATTTGACTTAATTGGGTTATGAACTCCCATTTTTACCCCAAATACAAATCGCAGAATCACATCAGTTACACACTCACGTTTTTACATAATAGCATACTAGTTATTGTTGAATTCTGCTACCTTTCCTATCCCCTACTATTCCCCCTCCCCTCCCATCTTCCCTCTCTACCTCATCTGCTGTTGTTTAATTCTCTCCCTTGTTTTCCCCTCTTTAGCCTCACAACCTCTTATATGTAATTTTGTGTAACATTGAGTAGTCTCCTACCATTTCCATATAATTTTCCTTCTCTCTCCCTTTCTCTGGCCCCACTCATCTCTGTTTAGTTTTAATATTTTTCTCATGTTCTTCCTCCCTGTTCTGTTCTTATTTGCTCTCTCTATATAAAAGAAACATTTGGCATTTGTTTTTTAAGGATTGGATAGCTTCGCTTAGCATAATCTATTCTAATGCCATTAATTTCCCTGCAAATTCTATGATTTTGTCATTTTCAGTGCTGTGTAATACTCCATTGTGTATAGATGCCACATTTTTATTATCCACTCGTCTATTGAAGGGCATCTAGTTTGGTTCCACAGTCTAGTTATTGTGAATTGTGCCGCTATGATCATCGATGTGGCAGTATCCTTATACTGCTCTCTATTAAGATCCTCAGGGAAGAGTCTGAGAAGGGCGATATCTCGGTCAAATGGTGGTTCCATTCCCAGCTTTCCCAGGAATCTCCATACTGCTTTCCATTTTGGACTCTCCAATTTGCAGGCCCACAAGCAGTGTACAAGTGTACCCTTTACCCCACATCCTCACCAACACTTATTGTTGTTCGACTTCATAATGGCTGCCAATCTTACTGGAGTGAGATGGTATCTTAGGGTGGTTTTGATTGCATTTCTCTGACTGCTACAGATGGTGAGCATTTTTTCATGTACTTGTTGATTGATTGTATGTCCTCCTCTGTGAAGTGTCTGTTAAGATCCTTGGCCCATTGTTGATTGGGTTATTTGTTATCTCATTGTTTAATTGTTTTGAGTTCTTTGTATATTCTAGATATTAGGGCTCTATCTGAAGTGTAAGGGGTAAAAATTTGTTCCCAGGATGTAGGCTCTCTATTTAACTCTCTTATTGTTTCTCTTGCTGAGAAAAAACTTTTTAGATTAAGTAAGTCCCATTTGTTTATTCTTTTTGTGAACTCTTGGGCTATGGGTGTCCTATTAAGGAATTTGGAGCCCAACCCCACAGTATGTACATCGTAGCCAACTTTTTCTTCTATCAGATGCAGTGTCTCTGATTTTATATCTGGCTCCTTGATCCATTTTGAGTTAACTTTTATGCATTGTGAGAGAAAGGGATTCCGTTTCATTTTGTTGCATATGAATTTCCAATTGTCCCTGCACCATTTGTTGAAGATGCTATCCTTCTTACATTGCATGCTTTTAGGCCCCTTTTCAAATATAAGAAAGTTGTAATTTTGTGGATATGTCTCTGTGTCCTCTATTCTGTACCATTGGTCCATCTGCCTGTTTTGATACCAGTACCACACTGTTTTTGTTACTATTGCTTTGTAGTACAGTTTGAACTCTGGATTCACACTTCCTGATTAGAATTGCTTTCGCTATTCTGGGTCTTTTGTTGTTCCATATGAAATTCATGATTACTTTATCTATTTCTACAAGAAATGCCATTGGGTTTTTGATTGGCATTGCATTAAACCTGTAGAGAACTTTGGGTAATATCGCCATTTTGATGATGTTATTTCTGCCTATCCATGTACAGGGCATATTTTTCCATCCTCTAACATCTTCTTCTATCTCTCTCTTTAGGGTTCTGTAGTTTTCATTGTATAAATCTTTCACCTCTTTGGTTAGGTTGATTCCCAAGTTTTTTATTTTCTTTTAGTATACTGTAAATGGAGTGGTTTTCCTCATTTCCATTTCAGAAGTTTTGTTGCTGATATACAGGAATGCCTTTGATTTATGCGTATTGATTTTATATCCTGCCAATTTGCTGAATTCATTTATTAACTCTAGCAGTTTCTTTGTAGACCCTTTTGGGTCTGTTAAATATATTATCATGTCATCCACAAATAGCGATAATTTAAGTTCTTCTTTTCCTATTTTTATGCCTTTAATTTCCTTTGTCTGTATCATTGCTCTGGATAGTATTTCAAGAACTAAATTAAATAGAAGTGGTGATAGAGGGCATCCATGTCTTGTTGCAAATTTTAGAGGGAATGCCTTCAGTTTTTCTCCATTTAGGATGATGCTAGCCTGAGGTTTAGCATATATAGCTATTACCATGTTGAGGTAAGTTCCTGTTATTCCTAGTTTTTATAGAGTTTTAAACAAAAAGGGATGCTGTGCTTTGTAGAATGCTTTTTTTTGCATCTATCGAGATGATCATATGGTTCTTCTCTTTAAGTCTATTGATGTGATGGATTACATTTATTGATTTCCGTATATTGAACCAGCCTTGCATCCCTGGGATGAATCCCTCTTGATCATGAAGCACAATTTTTTTATATGCTTTTGTTTTTTATTTGCCAGGATTTTATTTAGAATTTTTGCATATAAGTTTATTAGAGATATTGGTCTGTAGTTTTCTTTCTTTGAAGTGTCTTTGTCTGGTTTTGGGATCAGGGTGATGTTGGCCTCATAGAATGAATTTGGAAGAACTCCTTCTTTTTCTATTTTTTGAAATAGCTTGAAAAGTATTGGTATTAATTCATCTTTGAATGTTTTGTAGAACTCTGCTGTATAACCATCTGGTCCAGGGCTTTTTTTGGTTGGTAGTCTTTTGAAGGTTTCTTCTATTTCTTCCTTTGTTATTGGTCTATTTAAATTGTGTGAGTCTTCCGGACTCAAACTTGGCAGAACATATGACATAAGAAATTTATCAATATCTTCATTATCTTCTGTTTTATTGGAATATGGGGTTTCAAAATACTTTCTAATTATCATCTGAATTTCTGTAGTGTCTGTTGTGATGTTGCCTTTTTTATCCCATATGTTAGTAATTTGAGTTCTCTCTCTACTTCTCTTCATTAGCATGGCTAAGGCCCTGTCGATTTAATTTATTTTCAAAAAACCAACTTTTATTTTTTCAATTTTTTTGTTTCAATTTTGTTGATTTCTCCTCTAATTTTAATTATTTCTTGTCTTCTACTACATTTGCTCTTTTGCTTTTTTTTTTCTAGGTTTTTGAGATGTAGTGTGAGATCATTTATTTGTTGTTTTTTTCTTTTTTTTTTTTTGAGGAAAGAATTCCAAGAAATGAATTTCCCTCTTAAAACTGCTTTCATTGTTTTCCATAGAATCCGGTATGTTTTGTCTGTATTGTCATTTGTCTCTAAGAAATTTTTTATCTCCTCCTTTATGTCTTCTGTAACCCACTGATCATTCAGTAACATTTTGTTCATTTTCCATGTGATGTAGAATTTTTCTTTCCTTCTTCAATCATTAATTTCAAGTTTCATTCCATTATGATCAGATATGGTGCATGGTATTATCTCCATAGTTTTATATTTACTAAGAGTTTCCATATAGCATAATATATGGTCTATATTTGAGTAGGACCAATGTGCTGCTGAGAAGAACATGTATCCACTTTATGATGTTTGATATATTCTATATATGTTGGTTAAGTCTAGGTTATTGATTGTGCTATTAAGTTCTATAGTTTCTTAATTCAGATTTTCTCTAGAGGATCTGTCCAATGGCGAGAGTTGTGTGCTGAAGTCACCCGTAATTATTGTGTTATAGCCTATATGACTCTTGAAGTTGAGGACAGTTTGTTTTATGACTTTGCACCACCATTGTTTGATGCATACAAATTGATAATTGTTATGTCTTGTTGGTTAATGGTGCATTTTAACAGTATATAGTGTCCTTCTTTATCACTTTTGATTAACTTAGGTTTTAAGTTGATTTTAATCGATATGAGTATGGCCACTCCTTCTTGCTTCCGAGGGCCAACAATGGCTGCAAAGTCTTTCAGAATAAAATCATGTGATTTCCTGGCTGAGATTCCCATTGCTCTGTGGAAAGCCACCTTGGGCCTAGATCTCAGTTTCAAAGGGTGACATTCATGCGTGGCCTCCTAAAAACCAACACAATTCATTTCAATACTTCTATGAGGTACGTTCCAGAACTCAGGCTCTAAGGGAAATCACACCAGAGTTCAAGCCCAGGTGGACCAAGTCATCTCTTCCAACCCCCACACAAATGACCACAATTAGAACAAAAAAACTCCCACATGGCCCTCATCTTCGTCCATAAAGACCCTCATCAAAAGTTCTGGATGGAAGTTTTCATGAGGGTCGCAACCAAAGACAGTTTCCAGAATAAGCTTCTTTGCCTCTAATTTCCCTAAAGTCAGGGTGGCCTGGACACCCTTCCTGTGAACCAGGAGTGATCAAAAAGGCCTGCCATTAATTCCGCTCTGTTTCTATAATTTGAGGCTTACTGGATGTCAGGTATAGATTTTTTATGTGATTTGGAGTCATGAGAAAACCCAAGCATATCTGCAGAGCATTGAAGAATTCATTTGACAAAGAGGATCCCTATTCTCACTTGAAGGGGGTCAGGAACCTAACAGAGAAAGGCAAGAATCTTCATCCACAATGACTGCTCTTTTTGCCATTTTGGTTTTGAATGCACACATGGGATCTTTCTTTAGATCCATTAGGTGCTGAGAATCTAAGCCACAGCCTCACACAGGGCCAAGAGGCAGATTCAGACAAATCCCTTTCCAAAGCAATTAAGCAAAGAGCCACAGATGATGTCCATTTATTTCCATTTGAAAATTTTTTTTTCAGGCTTCACAAAGGGGTGGCCTGAGGCAAAGACCTTCCTGACATTCAGGGCAACAGAACCCTTGATTGGTATACTTAGCTTGAATTATGTTCTGCACCGAGGTCTCAGATAAATCGATGTACAATGGCATAGGACCGTGTACCTCGGATGATTGAATGTAGAAGAGAACATCCAGTCAAAAAGGGATAGTCTGTAGGATTAGGAAGATAGTCAGTAGGTTTAGGAAGAAGAGTGACTCTAGGAGTTGGACCAAAAGTTCTTTAGCAATAGGGTTTCAGTTAGAGAGTGAATGTAAATGTCAGCACATGTGAAGAGACAGTCACAATGATGAACTGGGAAAAATATGTAGGAAAGCAGATATCAATAGAAAGATTAGGAAATCAGGCAAAGTATAAAGTGAGTGATAGGATTAGACATTTTCAACAGGCTTGAGGTTGAATATATAATCTTAGGAAGAAACAAATATGTAGTAATCAATAGGATTGACATTTGAGAGCATTAGGCACCCTGGACATGGATGTTTTTAGTAATCCATGGTCACTTTCCATTTAGGCTTTGGTACAATCATATGTGTGACCTTTGCATTTTGTGTCCAGAATACTACCGTGATAAATTGTATATGTAGATAAGGTGACATGAGTATTTCTTCCACCATTATGGGGAGTAATATTCTGGAAACTTATAAATTAGTACTGGTGATACAAATAGGTGTACCTTGTGTTGATGATTATTGAGATGTTGCATGAATAGACCATATTGTGATAAAGTATATAACTAGTTCCAACTTTAAATAATGGATTGAGTTTGCATCTGAAAATATATTGGAAATCTTATATTGATATATATACAATCATTCCAACCAGTTATATATGTAATGGTAATATTAGGGTTACGGTTTATCGTGAAGGGTGAGTATTGCTTCAAAAATGATTATGGAATCAAAAATAATGTGTTTAGAAAGAAGTCTAGTGAAAAGACCAGTAAAGAAACATGGAGGAATACATGTGTTCTTAAGTAGTAAGTAAATGAATGTGAACCAAATGCCTATAATTTTGTGAAGTTGTGGATGAAAAAATATATCCTATGATGTCCATAAACAGATAAAATAGTAATATACCAGTGTTGAATAAAAATGAACTTCAAAATACACATCATGTCCCAAAGCAATCTACTTGCATTGATGTTAAACTGGGTCAGGTACTGTAGAAATATTAGGATTTGTATGCACCACCTACTAGTTTTCAGTAGCAGGAAACAAATATGTATTACAGGAATATAAATATTGCTGAAAATAATCTTGTAAAGATTGGATTTTGAACCCACATACATGAATATAAATGAATTTAGGGAGTGTATAATAAGACACGTATTTTTCATATTTTTTTAAAATCTGGAGAAAAAAAAAAAAATATATATATATATATATATATATATATATATATATATATATATACATATATATTTTTTCCAGATTTAAAAAAAAATACACAAACACACACACACACACACACACACACACACATGCAAACATACACACACACACACACATTAATATTTAGCAATATATATGCCAATCAAAATTCATCATGAAATATAATTCATCCACATATCCAAAAATATTCATTTTACTGAACATGGATTTATGTATAATGTTTTTCACTAGGAAGCTCACCCATAGGTTGAATTTTCCGTTCCATCATTATTTAGGGAGAGTCATCTGTTCTCACAATTTTATATTCCAAAGTCAGGGAGCTCAAAAGAATGTCCGTGTGATACCAGGTAGGATATTATATATATGCAAAAAAAAATACATGTGCTGAATAGGATACAGAGAAAGGGAGACAGGAATTTATATATGTGATAATTTTAAAAAATCATGGAGAAATATTACAATGAAAAGTTGACTAGATTTAAAACACATACTCTTGATAATGCAGAAGGCAAATAGAAGTATACACCATGCTTCCTATAAAAGGCCTGTATTTCTATTCGGTTAGGTTTCTTTCTCTCCATGATATTAGGATTAGTAGTCAGAGTCTAGTAGGGTATGGGTTAGTGTCAGGGATTCAGTATTTCAAATGGAAAAAAGGAAAATTAATCTAATGTGTATGCAAAAATGTGATACACATAAATCTTCCCTCTCTCATCCAGAACAATGCCTTGACAAAAACCATCGCTAAAAGTAAGACACAATTAGAGGAGAGGAGTTAGAAAATCTCTGAATTTATGTGGAATGGAAAATGCTCAGGAGTTCACAACACTGGAGGTGGTAGAACAGTTTCCAAAAGTAAGGGAGAGGGTAAACAATCCAGAAACATGGAGCTGTGCTGGCCTAAAGACTTCTTGAGAAACTTCCTCTGAGGTTGGGAACAAGAAATATATGTAATTGTCAGGAGATTTAGCTTCGTTTGTAGTGACACCATGAAATCTGGGTCTGCATCTATGTTACCTGGAGAACATGGTTTCTTATTTTCCAATGATCATGAGGCAGCGGTGCTGAATTCTCTCTTTGTAGGTAAACTGAGGCCACTGGGCTGAAGTGTCTCCCATGTGGACTGTGAAGCCATTTGGTGATCCTCCACTTTCCAGGGTGTTTCTTACTGCTGCACTGGGAGTTTGGTACTTGCTTCACGAAATACAAGGAGTTCAACTGGGATAAAAATGCTGGAGGAGTTCTGTCATGTGTGGTTGGTCAGGGTCGCGAAGAGAACGTACGAACCAGGCTTCTATCCTACATAGCTTTCCCCTTGACTATAGCAACCTGATTCTGAACATTGCCCTGAAACCTCTCCATATGACAAGATGCCTTTACATATAAAGGTCTAATGCCTGCACCATGTCAGTCGCAAGTCTTTCAAAGCCAATGGAAGATCCAGGTGGTCCTACCAAAAATATTTATTTACACACCTACAGTCCACTTCTCTACGCCCACTACTCAGCAGGCTCCAAATTACTGGCATCTCTGTTCTACACCATTTTCACGAAACCCAGTCAATCAAGGCACTCTTTGGTACACTCATGATCAGCAACAGGAAATCCAAAGTTTATCCAGTGCCATCTGGTCATGGGAATTTCAGAAATTTCATGGTATTAATCTAGTCATATTTCAAAAATGAAGTTAGAGGCACTGTGGGTTTCAATTAATTCAGGAACCATTAAATGGTGAGGAAGCTTATTTCAATGAAAGCTCTGGAGAACACTCACAGAAAAGCCTTCCAAAAGACTGGCAAAAAGGTCACATGAATCCAGACACATCGTGGTCTACAATGTGAGGTCCATATGTGTTTGGACTCTCAACTAGGGCTGCCAAGTCTTCAAGAAGTAAATCATGTGATATCCTGGCTCAGAATCCCCGAGCTCCGTGGAAAGCCATCCTGGGCCTAGATCTCATTTTCCAAAGGCGATTCTCACGCGTGGCCTAGTAAAATCCCAAGAGAATTCACGGCAATACTTCTCTGAGGTCAGATCCAGAACTCATTCTTTAAGGGGAATCACACCAGAGTTCAAGCCCAGGTGATCCCAGTCATCTCTTCCAACTACCACACAAATTACCACAATTAAAACAAGAACACTCCCATATGGCCCTCATCTTCTTCCATATTGACACTCATCATAATTTGGCTGGATGTTTAAATGAGGGGCGCAGACCAAGACAGTGTCCAAAATAAGCTCCTTTGACCCTCATTTGCCTAAAGTCAAGGTGGCCTGGACACCCATCCTGTGAACCAGGAGTGATCAAATAGGCCTGCCATTAATACCGCTCCAATTCTCCAATTTGAGGCCTACTGACTGTGGGGTTTAGATTCTTTATGTGAATTTTAGTCATGATAAAACCAAACACCTATGGGCTAGCCTCTGCAGGTTTTGAAGAACTCATTTGACCCAAAGGATCCCTATTTTCACTTGATGGAGTTCAGGAACCTTACAGAGGAAGTCAAGAGACTTCATCCCAATGACTGCTCTTTTGGCCATTTTTCATTTGGATGCAAACATGGGAACTTTCTTTAGATCCATCAGGTGCTGAGAATCTAAGTCACAGCCACACACAGGGCCAGGGGGCTGATTCAGACACATCCCTTTTCAAAGCACTTAAGAAAAGAGCCACAGGTATGCCCAATCATTTCCATTTGAAAACTGTTTTCTTCAGGCTTCAAAAAGGGGTGGCCAGAGGCAAAGACCTTCCTGACATTCAGGGCAACAGAACAATTGGTAAGCAAAAGGCCCAAATCAGGGTTTCTCCACTGAGACTTTCCTGGTCACACTGATATCTGAGTTTTCTGAGATGCTCCCCATTCCCTACAGCTATCCAGTACATTGTTATGTCACAGAGCTTTGAGGTGGTAAATATCTTGGACACAAAACCATAGGCCTATTCTTGAGATTGGCCGGAATTCAGTAAGGAAACAGGAACTTAGGAAGATAGCAGGTGTTGCACATCAATAAGGCAAGCTACAGTCCATTCATAAATGGGGCAATATGAATGCTGAGAAGCTTTCTACTACACAAGACACATCCATTCATGAATTCTCTTTTCTAATGTCTACAACCACGGACACAGTGAGATACACAGACAGAGAAACACTCGCCATGTTAAACGACTTACTAGAAACAGTCCACTTCCAACGAAACAAACTGACTTTCCTACCTATTCTCAGAAAATGAGACAAAACCACAAACCCACAACCACACCCACAAAGGCACCTTCTTCCCCCAAGTAGGTCTTTGACTATCCGGAGTGTCCTCTGACTTGTAGGCCATAATATGTTCCCCCAAAATAGCCTGTCCTGTCTCAGATCTGGTCTCCTTGGCAAACTCTGTGAACTTCTCAGGAGCCAACGGTGAGCCACTAACTGCTTTCTCAAGAAAAGCAATGCTTCCGAGCTTTCCTGGCATTTGTTCTTCTCACGTCTGAAGGTACCAAGAAAGACTGACTGTCCTTGGTAAATTCAAATAAGTGAGACCACAGGGATGGGGACTGGGACTGGCTCTGTGTGCCTGGCTTCCTGGATCCAAAGTTCAGAAAGTTCCATCACCAAGGAAGTGAGGTGAGGTCATTTCCTTCCTGAACTGAATGAGGTCCCTGTCTTGGCAACCACTTTGTCTTAACTGTTGCTTCCAAGGGTCCCATGAGATTGAGGCTGCCCCTACTTCCTGTGACACTTTCACAAGTTAGAATGGTATATCAACCATAGGCACCCAGTAATAGATCTCCACACAGGCCTGTTTTGGTCCATGTTCTCTACATTAAGAAGAGAATCTGATTCAGACACAACCTTTTATCCTGACCGGGTTGTTTGCCATGGAAGATGACTTTTGCTCTCTCAGGTCCTTCATAGCTGCCTACATCTTCTCCAGGGATCATTTCTGCATGGGCCTTTGAGGTTCTCAGCAGGTGGAAGTTTCCCTACATTTCTTTATTGTAAAATCAACTCTTTCCCTGCTCTTCTGTAAAGTTCGATTGAGGGAACAGTGTATGATTATGGTTAAAAACATGTTTGATTTGGGTTAGAAATCATTGTGCTGGATGAATAATGGTATTGGGAACTTGCTATGTGTATAAGAACATATAGGTGTAATATATGTATGAAAAAAGAAATCTAAGTATGATTTGAAGGCCAGAAGGGCATTGGGCCCTTGATTGGGATACGCAGCATTGAATTACGTTCTGCAGAGATGTCTCAGATAAATCGATATACAATGGCATAGGTCCTTGTACCTTGCATGAATTAATGTAGAAGGAACATCCAGTCAAAAAGGGATAGTTAGTAGTGAAAGGTTAATAAAATAGGTAATTGTAATTTCCTGTTTTTCTATATGCTTAATAAAACACTGTTGAAATCTTGAGAAATGTTTGCTAATCTTGTTCTAGAATGTACTGTTCCCAACTGCCAAACTGCAGAATGTACTGCCTCACTCAGTGTCACGCGAACCGCCCACTCACCCTTACACATCAGTTAACTTCCCTCCCTTCCCTCTCCAAGAAATGTATGTAAGCTCTGCATAAGCTGTTCTCAGAGCTCTCTGATCTATTTAAGTTAGCTGTGAGCCCCAGCAAGCTGGACCCAAAAAAAACCCTGTGCTGTTGCATGAGACAGTCTCTTGGTAGTCTCTTCCTCCGACACTCGCCTGACCTTTACATATTGAGGTTCCACCGAGTTCTGGCAGTGGCGGATGAGAGACCCCTAACGGGCTCCTCTCGGAGCAAGTAAGGCGCCTCTTTCTGGTTTCAGGTGTCATGTTAGGGCTTGGCAAAATTGCTGGCGATGAAGAGCCTGGGGTCTCTCCGACGGTGGCTGAGAGAAGTGTCACAGAGACATAGGGCACCTCCCTGGGGGACCCCGCAGAGGACTTGGAGAATCAAGGAACAATTGCTTCATCGACTCAGTGATATTTTGTTTTAGATTAGGTATTGCCATCCTATCGGGTTTTGCCGGCTACGCATTCCTGGTCTCAGTGTTGGACGTCCATTGCCTGTCTTCATGGTCTTGTCTTATCTGTGTCATGTGACTTTGCTTTTACTGTTTGTGTACCTTTCATTATGGGACAGAGCACTTCAATGCCTCTGTCCCTGACCCTTGATCACTGAACCAAAGTCCGCTTAAGGGCTCAGTATCTTTCTTTTTTTAGTAAAACGCTAGACCTGGCAGACTCTCTGTGCCTCAGAATGGCCCATTTTGGAGTCGTATGGCCCTAGAAATATCTTTCTACTTCCCACTAATTTAAAAAGTCAGAGATATTGTCTTTCAGCCAGGGCCACATAGCCATCCTGATCAACAGCCATATATCTTAACTTTGCCGACCTCTGCAAATCTCCTCCTCCATGGGTGAAGCCTTTCCTTGCCCATGCCTCTGCTCATACTCCTTCCCCCATGATCTCTCAAACCCTCACCTCTTCCACCTCCTCCACCCTCTGTTCTCCCTGAGTCACAAGATTTGACTCTACTGGACTCTTCTTCCCCTCCTTATCCACTGCCCTCGTCCCCTAACACACAACACACTCTAAGTGATTCCCCTGCTTCTGACTAAGCCTCTCTACCATTGGAGGAAGCTAAGCAGGTAATAGGATCTGATAATGGACCGATGTTCATGGCCCAGGTAAGTCAGGGGTTAGCCAGGAACCTGGGGATTAATTGGAAGTTATATTGTGCTTATAGACCCCAGAGTTCAGGACAAGTAGAAAGAATGAATAGAACAATTAAAGAGACCTTAACGAAATTAAGCTTAGAGACCAGCATAAAAGATTGGACTATGCTCCTGACTTATGCAATGTTTCATGCAAGAAAAAAATCCTTCTGTTTCATTGAGTAGTCTTACCCCCTGAGAAATTCTCTATGGTGGCCCTCGTCCAGTAAGGGTCCTAAGCCCAACTGTAAGACCCAAGGATCCATTTCACACCCTCTTGGTTGACAGACTTAAAGCTCTTGAAAGAACTCAGTGATACCTGTGAAAATAGCTGGCCACTGCCTACCAAACTGTGTACCAGGGGATTCCACATCCATATCAAATAAGAGACTTCATGTATGTAAGATGACATCAGGTGTCATCCCTGGAACCCTGCTGAAAAGGACCATACCAGGTGCTACTTATAACACCTACAGTGGTAAAGGTATACAGAATCACTTTCTGGATCCATGCCTCTCATCTCAAGCCTGCTCCTTGTCCAGAATCTTTCTGGAAACTGGAAAAGACTGGTAACAGTTTCAAATTGTGTATTCGCCATGTGGATAAGGTTATATACTCTCCCCTTGGCCACAAGTAGTCCTAACCCTCATCAGCCTGTTAAGCAGCGATGGCTGATCACAAATCCTACTGGAAAAGAGTATAATCTATCTCGCATACAGCCCCCTTAGGGACCTGGTGGCCATCTCTCCACCCAGACATTTGTCAGCTGGCCATAGGTCTTTTTTATTGGGATATCCCTGATGAAGAAAATCCCACTAAAATACCATTAAATCCCTTCCGTACCATAGATAATGGAAACAAACATTATGGATGTAGGGACACGCGAGCCAGATGCGGTTGGGTAGCCTAGATTACTATGTTTGCCCGGCAAACTATCAAAGCCACAAACAGTAACGGCTGTGTGGGGGAAAAGCCGACTTCTTCTGTATTTCATGGAGATGTGATCATACAGGGGCTGCCTGATGGAACCCCAATACTTCATCAAATTCAGTACACAGCATTGGCCATATTACCAAGTAGAAAACAGAAAAAGGATGGCCCCCAGAGGGGTCTCTAGATCCTCAAATTTTGCGTGACCTTTTTAACTTCTGCAAGTGCTCAAAAGGGTGAAAGGAGATTCCCCTATGTGGAAGCCTTTTCCCTCCTTCACTCACATCCTGAACTATGCTTCTCCAATAGATTTTTATCCTCAGCCTTCTGCTCCAGACTCTCTGCTGTCACTCCCACCTCAGCAACCTGATTTCTCCCCTCCAATTACTAGATCAGAAACCCAAACCTCCACCAGTTCTCAGACAATTGCCCACTAGTGAGGTAGCAGGTACTGAGGTACCCCTCCACCGACTCATTCCTCTCTTCTCCTGTCAGTGCCCTCACCGGGTCCCACCAGGTCCTCTTTCCAGCTAACCCAAAGCTCAAACGAGCTGAGGAGAGCTCTCAGACCCTTATCCAAGATGTAATATAAATGGCCATTAAAGTTGCTTTGTCATCACTGAAAACAGGTTACTAAAATTTAAAGTCCCTCACAGAATTTTGGGATACTCACTCCCCTTTTCTGCTCTGCTCTACCTGTTCTACTGCTGAAGTTTTGTTGCTAGGAAATTCCCAAACCCCTTTCCAATTATTCTTTAACATCTCTCTTTTTCCTCATTCTCAGATCCTCAGAGCTTCTCTCAGCCCCACCTTCCCCGTATTCCCCCTCTGTACCAGGCCCACAGAAAAGTCTTAAATGTCCTTCTCCAGAAGTCTTCACCATGGCTGAATTTAGAAATTTCAGCATAGAGTTTCTATAAAGAGTTCAATGTAGATAAACTTTATCTTTTTGTATTGCCCTGTTCTACTTGGCCACTGGCTAAAAAACTCAGTACTTCTAAGCTAGACAACCCCTAACTTGTTTTTCACAAAATATGAGAACAAGGCCTCTGGCCTTCAGCTGGGGCTTCACAGAAATGGCTACATTTCTAAGATAAAGAAATTACCAAATGGGCTCCGTTGTAACAGCTGGCAGGGGGAAAATAAGAAAGGGAATAAAAAGCTCTCCCCCTCCCATGTGTCCTTGAAAATTTAACTTGCCCAGAACAGAGGAAAAATCAGAAACAAATACTGCTTTTTTGAACTTCTGCAGACTGTAAACTTCTGAGCCCCATCCTTATATGCTGGGTACAAAATTCTGAAACTACCTAAACTTGAGTTTCAGGGGATTAATTGATTACAACAGAAGCAATGCACTCTGAATCTGGTTGCAACAAAATAGGACTGTTTCCCTGTCTTCAGTGCTATCTTAGTTGCCTTGCCTTGTCTGTCCCTACAACAGCATAATTCTATATACTTAAACATTGTTTATGTTTTCATGAAATGGTCAACAGATGGGATTAATTTTGAAATGGTCCAGATGTTTCCCAGAGTGCTCTATCATGATGCAGGTTTGTTTGAAGATCAAATGGGGGGGGGGCATACAACCGGTTCCACTGGGAACATGTATTGCTCACTTTAGCCATCCTATTATGAATAGGAGTTGCTGCACGGGTGGGCACAGGAGCCACTGCCATTGTCCATGGGACACAACAAATGACCCAATTAGAAGCAGCAATAGAGCAAAACTAAGATATTAGAAACCCCCATCAGAGCTTTTCATGAATCTTTAACCTCTCTCTCTGAAGTTGTTTTACAGAACAGTTGAGGGTTGGACCTCCTCTTTATTAGAGAAGGGGGCCTTTGTGATGCATTGAGGGAAGAATGTTGTTTTTATGCTGACCATACTGGAGTTGTAATAAAATCTATGAGTAAATTTAAAAGACACCTTGAAGAGCATCAACAAGAGAGAGAGGCCCAAAAAGGGTGGCTTGAGTCTTGGTTCACACACTCCTCCTGGTTAACTACGTTTTTATCAACCTGGCAGGTCCAATAATATTCCTCATATTATTGCTAACTATAAAACCCTGTTTGCTCAACCGTGTAATTTCTTTTCTCCAGGCTCAAATTGGACGAGTTAAACTTATGGTAATACCCCACTAGCAGACATAGAATGTGACACCCTCCAATGATCATTTTTATGATTAAAAGTAGCCAGAAGAAGAAGTGGGGAATTAAAGGTTAATAAAATAGGTACTTGTCACTTCTTGTTTTTCTGTTTGCTTAACAAAACACTGTTGAAATTTGAGAAATGCTTCCAAATCTTGTTCCCAGAATGTTCTGTCCCCAACTGCGCAACTGCAGAATGTACTCCCTCACCCAGTTGCACGCAAACCACCCACTCGCCCTGACCCATCAATAAAATTCCCTCCCTGCCCTCTCCAGGGAAAGTATATAAGCTCTACTTAAGCTATTCTCAGGGCTATCTGCTCGATTCAAGTGATCTCTGAGCCCCAGCATGCTGGACACCCAAAAAACCCTTTGATGTTGCATGAGATAGTCTGTTGGTTGTCTCCTCCTCTGAAGCTCGCCCCACATTTACTTGGATGATTGAATGTAGAAGAGAACATCCAGTCAAAAAAGGGTAGTCTATAGCATTAGGAAGATAGTCAGTACTTTTAGGAAGAAGGGTGAGTATAGGAATTGGAAAAAAAGTTCTTTAGCAATAGGGTTTCGATTAGAGAGTGAATGTAAATGTCAGCACAGGTGAAGAGTCAGTCACAATGATGAACTGGGGAAAATATGTAGGAAAGCAGATATCAATAGAGACATTACAAAAACAGGCAAAGTATAAAGTGAGTGATAGGATTAGATATTTTGAACAGGGTTGAGTTTACATATATAATCTTAGGAAGAAACAAATATGTAGTCACAAATAGGATTGACATTTGAGATCATTAGGCAAATTTCAGGTGGATGAATATTTCTCAGAATAATCTTGTAAATAGTTGATTATAAATCCACATACATAAACATGAATGAATTTAGGGAGTGTATATAAGACACATATATTTCATATTTTGAAAAATCTGGAGAGTGTATATATATATATATATATATATATATATATATATATATATATATACAAAACACACACACAGACAAAAAAGTAGCAAAATATATGTCAATCAAAATTCATTATAAAATATACATCATCCAGAGATCAAAAAATATTAATTTTACTGAACATGGATTTATGTATAATGCTGTTCAACTAGCAAGCTCACCCATAGGTTGAATATCCAATTCCAACAAGTTTAGTAGGAGTGATCTCTTCTAACAATTTGTATCTGCCAAGTCAGCCACCTCACAAGAATGTACGTGTGGTACCAGGTAGGAATCTATATGTGCATATAAGAATACAGAGAAAGGGAGACAGGAATTCACATATTTGTTAACCTTAAAAATACATGGACAACTATTTCAACAACAAATCGACTAGATTCATAACTCCAACTCTGTATCATGCAAAAGGCAAGTCCAACAATACACCAGGCCTACTCTGAACTGCTTGTATTTCTATTCTGTTCGGGTTAGTTTTCTCCATCATATTAGAATTAGTAGTCAGAGTCTGGTCGGGTATGGGTTAGAGTCAGGGATTCAGTATTTTGAATGGAAAATAGAAAACTGAATCCAATGTGTATGCAAATATATGCTACAGAAAATTCTTCCCACTCTCCTCCAGAACAATGCCTTGACATTACCTTCGCCCCAAGTAAGACACAATTAGAGGAGAAGAGTTAGAAAATCTGTGAATACCTATCAGGAATGGAAAATGCTCCAGATTTCACATCTTTGGAGGTGGTAGAGGAGTTTCCAAAAGTAAGGGACAGGGTAAACACTCCACAAACATGGAGCTCTGCTGGGCTAAAGACTTTTTGAGAACCTGCCTTTGAGGTTGGACACTTAAAATATATATTGTTTTCATTAGCTTTAGCTTTATTTGTAGTGAGACAATCAAAGCTCGATCTGCTTCTATGTGACCTGGAGGACATGGTTATTTATTTTCCAATAAAAATGAGGCAGCAGTGCTGAATTCTCTCTTTGTAGGTAAACTGTGGCCACTGAGGGCTAAGTGTCTCCCCGTGTGGACTGTGACACAACTTGGTCATCCTCCAATTATCGTCGTGTTTTTTGCTGCTGCACTGGGAGTTTGGTATTTGCTTCATGAAATACAATGAGTTCAAATGGGAGACAGTGCTGAAGGGAGTTCTGTCATCTGTGGTGGGCATGGTCTCCAGGAGAATGCACCAACCAGGGTTCTATCCCACGTAGCTTGCCCCCTTGACAATAGCAACATGATTTTGAACATTGCCCTAAAACCTCTCCATATAAAAATATGCCTTTACGTATATGTGTCTGATGGCTGCAACATGTCAGTCTCAAGCCATTTGGAAGCCAATGGAAGATCCACATGGCCCCACCACAGATGTTTTATCACTCACTTGCATAACACTTCTCTAGGCCCACTACTCACCAGGCTCCTACTTACTAGCATCTCTGTTCTACACCATTTTCATGAAACCCAGTCAATCAAGGCCCTGTCTGGTATATTCATGATCATCAACAGGACATCAAAGGTTCTCCAGTGACATCTGGTCATGGGAATTTTAAAAATTTCATGGTAATTATCTAGCAATTTTTCATGGATGAAGTTGGAGGCACTGTGGGTTTCAATTCATTCAGGAACCCTTAAAGGGTTAGGAAACTAATTTCAGGCAAAGCTCTGGAGTACTCTCACATGCAAGGCTACCCAATGAGTGGCCAAAAAGTCACATGAAGCGAGGCCAATTGAGGTCTATAAAGCGAGGTCCATGTGGGTTTTGAATCTCTATAATGCATGCCAAGTCTTTCAGAATAAAATCATGTAATATCCTGGCTGAGATTCGCAGTGTTCTGTGGAAAGACAACCTGTGCCTAGATCTCAGGTTACAATGGCAACTTCATGCCTGGCCTCCAAAAATCCCAACACAATTCATGGCAATACTTCTCTCAGGTCAGTTCCAGAACTCAGTCTATAAGGAGAATCACACCAGAGTTCAAGGCCAGGTGGACCCAGACAACTCTTCCAACCGCTACTCAAATGAAAACAATTAAAACCAGAATACTCACTCATGGCCCTATTCTTCTTCCATATAGACACTAATCATAACCTCTTCCTGGAGTTTTCCATGAGTTGTGCAGCCCAAGAAAATGTCCAAAATAAGCTCCTTGCACCTCTTTTGCCTAACTTCAGGGTGGCCTGGGCACCCTTCCTGTGAACCTGGAGTGATCAAATAGGCCTGCCCTTAATACTGCTCCGCTTATCCAATTTGAGGCTCTCTGACTGTGGGGTCTAGATTCTTTATGTGAATTGGAGTCATGAGAAAAGCCAAGACAGTGTCCAAAATCAGCTCGCTTTTTCCTCATTTGCCTAAAGTCAGGGTGGCCTGGACCCCGTTTCTGTGAACCAGGAGTGATCAAATAAGCCTGCCTTTAATACTTCTGTGTTTCTCCAATTTGAGGCCTACTGATTTCAGGTATCAATTTCTTATGTGATTTGGAGTTACTCGAAAACCCAAGCACCTCTGCAGGGAATTGAAGAACTCATTTGACCCAAAGAATCCCTATTCTCACTTGATGGAGTTCAGGAACCTAACAGAAGAAGGCAAGAGACTTCATCCATAATGAATAATTTTTTTGCCATTATGGTTTTGGATGCACACATGGGATCATTCTTTAGATGCATCAGGTGCTGAGAATCTAACTCAAAGCCACACACATGGCCAAGAGACTAATTCAGAAACATCCCTTCCCAAAGCAAATAAGCAAAGAGCCACAGGTGATGCCATTCATTTCCATTTGAAAACTGTTTACTTCAGGCTTCACAAAGGGGTGGATTGAGGCAAAGAACTTCCTAACATTCAGTGAAAAACAACAATAAGTAAGCAAAAGGCCCAAAGCAGGGTTTCTCCACTGAGACTTTCCTGGTCACACTGATATCTGAGTTTTCTGAGATGCTCGCAATTCTCTTCAGCTATCCAGTACATGGCCATGTCACAGAGTTGGAGGTGGTACATATTTTGAACACAAATCCATGAGCCTATTCTAGAGAGTGGCCAGAATTCAGGAAGAAAACAGCAACTTAGAAAGATAGCAGGTGTTGCACATCGACAAGACAAGCTGCACTCCATTCATATATTGGGCAGGTTGAAATATGGGAAGATTTACACTTGACAGGACACATCCATTAATGCATTCTCTTTTCCAATGTCTACAACAATGGACACAGTGGGATACACAGACATAGAAACACTCACCTTGTGAAACAACTTACTAGAAACTGTCCACTCCAAACCAAACCGCCTTTCCCATCTATTCTCAGAACATGAGACAAAACAATAAACCCACACCCACTCCCACAAAGGCACCTCCTTCACCCAAGTAGGTCTGTGACTATCCAGAGTGTCCTCTGACTGGTGGGCCATACTATGTTCCCCTGAAATGGTCTGTCTTCTCTCAGATCTGGTTTCCTTGGCCAACTCTGTGCAGTTTTCAGGAGCCAGTGGTGAACCACTATCTGCTCTCTCAGGAAAGGTCCATCTTCAGAGCTTTCCTGGCATTTGGCCATCCTCACATCATTAGGTACCAAGAAAACTGACTCTGTCCTTGGTAAATCCAAACAAGTGAGCCCACTGGGACTGGGACTGGGACTGCCTCTTGGTGCCTGGCTTTTTGGATACCAAGTTCAGACAGTTCCATCACCAAGGAAATGAGGTATGTCACTTTCTTTGGAACTGAATGAGGTCACTGCCTTGGCAACGACTTTGTCCTAACACTTGCTTCCAAAGGTCAGATGAGATGGAGCCTTCCCCTACTTCCTGTGACACTTTCACAAGGTAGTATGGTATATCAACCATTGGCACCCAGGAACAGCTCTCCACACAGGCCTGGTTTGGTCCATCTTCTCTACAATAAGAAGAGAGAGGCTGATTCATACATATCCCTTCATCCTGACCAGGTTGTTTGCCATGGAAGATGACTTTTGCTCTCTCAGGTCCTTCATACCTGCCTACAACATCTCCAGGTATCATTTCTGCATGGACCTTTGAAGTTCTCAGCAGGTGGAAGGTCCCCAAGTTTCCTGTATTGTAAAAACCACTCTGTCCCTGCTCTTCTGTAAAATGAGATTGAGGGAACAGAGTATGTTTAGGGTTAATAACAGGTTTGATTTGGGTTATGAATCATTCTGTGCGATGAATAATGCTATTGGGAACCTGCGATATTTACAAGAATATAGAGGTGAAATATAAGTATGAAAACAGAAATCTAGTTATGATTTGAAGCCCAGAAGGATATTGGGCCCTTGATTGGGATACTTAGATTTGAATTATGCTCTGCAAAATTGTCTCAGATAATTCGATATACAATGGCATAGGACATTTTATTGAATGTAGAAGAGAACATCCAGTCAAAAAGGGATAGTCGGTAGGATTAGGAAGATAGTCGGTAGGTTTAGAAAGAAGAGTGAGTATAGGATTTGGACCAAAAGTTCTTTAGCAATAGGGTTTCGATTATAGAGTGAATGTAAATGTCAGCACATATGAAGTGTCAGTCATTAGGATCAACTTGGGAAAATTTGTTGAAAAGCAGATATCAATAGAAACATTATGAAATCAGGCAAAGTATAAAGTGAGTGATAGGATTAGACATTTCCAACAGGGTTGAGTTTGAATATATAAATTAGGAAGAAACAAATATGTAGTCACAAATAGGATTGACAATTGACAGCATTAGGCAACCTGGACATGGATGTTTTTAGTAATTCATGTACACTTTACATTTAGGCTTTGGTACAATCATAAATGTGACCTTTACATTTTTTTTGTCCAGAATATTACTTTGATAAAATGTAGATGTACATCAGGTGACATGAGTATGTCTTCCACCATTTCTGCAAGCAATATATTGAAGATGTAAAATTAGAATCGGGGGTACAAAGAGGTGTACCCTGTGTCTATGAATATAGAGATAAAGAATGAATAGACCGTAATGTGAATGAATAATATAACTTTTTTCAACTTTAAAAAATGAATTGATCTACTATCTGAAAAATCACAGGAAATCGTATATTGATATACAATCATTCATTCCAAGCAGTTATACATCTAATGGTAATATTCGTGTTTTGGTTTATCATGAAGAGTGTGTGAGTTTTGCTTCAAAAGTGACTATGGAAATAATGTGTTTGGAAAGAAGACTCATGAAAATACCAGTAAAGAAACCCTGACAATACATGTGTTCTGAAGCAAAAAGTGATTAAATTTGAAACAAATGCCTACAAATTTGTGAAGTTGTGGATGAAATGTATATCCTATGATGTGCAAAAACTGAAGAAATAATAATGTAAAATGTCGAATACAAATGAATAAAGAATTACATATCATGTCCCATTGGAATCTACTTGCATTGATGTTAGACTGGGTCAGTTACTGTAGAATAATTAGGATTTGTATGCATCATTCCCTGAAGTTAGTTTTCAGTACTAGGAAACAAATATGTATTTCAGGTGGATGAATATTTCTGAGAATAATCTTGTGAAAAGTTGATTAAAAATCCACATACATGAACATAAATGAATTTAGAGAGTGTATATTAGACACATATATTTCATATTTTGAAAAATCTGGAGAGTGTACGCACACACACACACACACACACACACACAAAACACTCACAGATATTAAAAAGTAGCAATATAAATGCCAATCGAAATTCATCAGTAAATATATATCATCCACAGATGCAAAAATATTTATTTTACTGAACATGAGTTTACGTATAATGTTGTTCTACTAGGACGCTCCCTATAGGTTGAATTTTCAGTTCCAACAGCATTTAGGAGGAGTGATCTCTTCTCACAATTTGTATCTGCCAAGTCAGCCACCTCACAAAGATGTACGTGTGATACCTGGTAGGATTCTATATATGCATATAAATATACAAGTGTGAATAGGCTAAAGAGAAAGGGAAACATAAATTCTCATATTTGTTAACTTTAAAAACACATGGAGATCTTTTTCTATTAAACATTGACTAGATTTATAACTCCTACCTTGTATAATGCAAAATGCAAGTCCAACTATACAACATGCCTCCAATGAACTGCTTGTATTTCTATAGGTTTGTGTTATTTTTCTCTATCATATTAGGATGAGTTGTCTGAGTCTAGTATGTATGGGTTAGTGTCAGGGATTCAGTATTTCAAAAGGAAAATTGGAAATTGAATCCAATTTGTATGCAAATATATGCTGCACAAATATCCTCCCACTCTCATCCAGAACAATGCCTTGAAATTACCTTCACCCCAAGTAAGACACAGTTAGAGGAGAATAGATAGAAAATCAGTGAATACATATCTGGAATGGAAAATGCTCAGGAGTTCACAACCTTGGAGGTTGTAGAGGAGTTTCCAAAAGTAAGGGACAGGGTAAACACTCCACAAACATGGAGCTCTGCTGGCCTAAAAACTTTTAGAGCAACTGCCTCTGAGTTTGGGAACGTGAAAAATATGTTGTTGTCAGGAGAATTGGCTTCCTTTGTAGTGAGACCATCAAACTGGGTCTGCCTCTATGTGACGTGGAGGACATGGTATCTTATTTTCCAATGAACATGAGGTAGCAGTGTTGATTTTCTTCTTTTTAGGTAAACTGTGGCCTCTGGGGGCTAAGTGTCTCCCCGTTGGACTGTGAAGCCATTTGGTCCTCCTCCACTTTTTGTGGGGTTTTTGCTGCTGAACTGGGAGTTTGGTATTTGCTTCATGAAATTCAAGGAGTTCAACTGAGACACAGTGCTGGAGGGAGCTCTGTCATGTGTGGTGGTTCAGAGTCTGCAGAAGAACGTACCAACCACGCTTCTATCCCTCAACGCTTGCCACATTGCATCCTTGTCCATAGCAACCTGATTCTGAACATTGCCCTGAATCCTCTCCATATAACAAGATGCCTTTAATTACAAGGGTCTGCTGGCTGCTTCATGTAATCCACAAGCCATTTGGAAATCAATGGAAGATCCACATTGCTCCAACACAGATGTTTTATCACACTCCTGCCCACCACAGCTCTAGGCCCACTTCTCAGCAGGCTGCAACTTTCTGGCACCTCTGTTCTACACAATTTTCATAAAACCCAGTCAAGCAAGGCACTGTCTGGTACATCCATGATCAGCAACAGGACATCCAAAGATTCTCCAGTGCCACCTGGTCATGGGAATTTCAAAAATTTCATGGTATTTATTTAGACATTTTTCAAGGATGAAGTTGGAGGCACTGTGGGTTTCAATTTATTCAGGAACCAGTAAATGGTGAGCAAGATTATTTCAATGAAAGCTCTGGAGAACCCTCACAGGCAAGGCTTCCCAAAGAATGGCCAAAAGGTCACATTAAGCCAGGCCCATTAAGGTCTACAATATGAGGTCCATGTGTGTTTTCACTCTCAACTATGGCTGCCAAGTCTTTCGAATGAAATCATGTGTTATCTTGGCTGAAATTCCCAGTGCTCTGTGGAAAGCCACTCTGGGGCTAGATCTCAGTTTCCAAGGGTGACTCTCATACATCGCCTCTTAAATCACAACACAATACATGGCAATACTTCTCTGAGATCAGTTCCTGAACTCAGTCTATAAGGGGAATCACACGAGAGTTCAAGCCCAGGTAGACCTTGTTATGTCTTCCAAGTGTCACACAAATATCCACAATTAAATCCAAAATACTTCCACATGGCACTCATCTTCTTCGATTTACACAATCATCATAATCTCTGGCTGGAGGTTTCCATGAGGGGTGCAGCCCAAGACAGTGTCCAATATAACCTCCCTTGCCCCTCATTTGCCTAAAATAAGGGTGGCCAGGACATCCTTCCAGTGAACCAAGAGTGATCAAATAGGTCTGCCATTAATATGGCACTGCTTCTCCAATTTGAGGCCTACTGACTGTGTGTTTTAGATTCTTTATGTGAATTGGAGTCTTGCGAAAAACCAAGCACTTATGGGCTAGCCTCTGCAGGGTTTTGAGGAACACATTTGAACCAAATTATCACTATTCTCACATGATGGATGACAGGAACGTTACAGAGGAATGCGAGAGACTTCATCCACACTGACTGCTCTTTTGTCCATTTTGGTTTTGGATGCACACATGGGATCCTTCTTTAGATCCATCAGGTGCTGTGAATCTAAGCCACAGTCTCACACAGGGCCAAAAGGCTGATTCAGACACATCCCTTTCCAAAGCAATTAAGCAAAGAGCCACAGGTGATGCCCTTTCATTTCCATTTGAAAACTGTTTCTTTAGGCTCTACAATGGTGTGGCCTGAGGCAAAGACCTTCCTGACATTCAGGGCAACAGAACAATTGGTAAGCAAAAGGCCCAAAGCAGGGTTTCTTCACTTAGAATTTCCTGGTCAAACTAATATCTGAGTTTTCTGAGATGCTCCCATTTCTTTCAGCTATCCAGTACATGGCCATGTCACAGAGCTTGGAGGTGGTACATATTTTGGACAAAAAACCATGAGCCTATTCTGGAGAGTGGCCAGAATTCAGGAAGAAAACAGGAACTTAGGAAGATTGTTGGAGTTGTCCACCCATAAGTCAAGCCGCAGTCCATTCATAAATTGGGCAAGTTGAGTCTAGACAGGACACATCCAATGATTCATTCTCTTTTCTAATATCTAAAACCACGGACACAGTGGGATACACAGACAAAGAAACACTGGCCTTGTCAAACGACTTACCAGAAACAGTTCACTCCAAACCAAACAAACCGCCTTTCCTACCTATTCTCAGAACATGAGACAAAATCTCAAACCCACACCCACACACACAAAGGAAGCTCCTTCCCCAAGTAGGTCTGTGACTATTGGGAGTGTCTTCTGACTGGTGGGCCAAACTATGTTCTGATGAAATCGCCTGTCCTGTGTCAGATATGGTCTCGTTGGCCAAATCTGTGAAGTTGTCACTAGCCAGCGGTGAGCCACTACCTGCTGTCTCAGGAAAGGCCCCTCTTCAGAGCTTTCCTGACATTTGTTCATCCTCACCTCAGTAGGTACCAAGAAAGACTGACTCTGTCCTTGGTAAATCCAAAAAATAAGACCACTGGGACTGGGACTGAGACTGGCTCTGGGTGCCTGGCTTCCCGGATTCCAAGTTCAGAGAGTTCCATCACCAAGGAAGTGAGGTGAGATTACTTCCTTCAGGAATTCTTTGAGGTCATTGCCTTGGCAACCACTTTGTCCTGCCCTTACTTCCTGTGACACTTTTACAAGTTAGAATGGTATATCAACCATAGGCACCCAGGAACAGCTCTCCACTCATGCCTGGTTTGGTCTATCTTCTGTACATTAACAAGAGAGAGGCTTATTCAGACACAACCCTTCATCCTGGAAAGGTTGTTTGCGATGGAAGATGACATTTGCTCTCTCAGGTCCTTCATAGATGCCTACATCTTCTCCAGGGATCAAATCTGCATGGACATTTGAGGTTCTCAGCAGGAGGAAGATACCCTACATTCCTGTATTGTAAGACGAACTCTGTCCCTGCTCTTCTGCAAAGTTAGATTGAGGGAAGAGTGTATGGTTAGGGTTAATAACATGTTTGATTTGGGTTACGAATCATTGCGAAGGATGATTAATAGTATTGGGAACCTGCGATATTTATAAGATTATAGAGGTGAAATATAAGTATGGAAACAGAAATCTAGGTAAGATTTGAAGCCCAGAAGGGCATTAGGCCCTTGATTGGGATACTTAGCTTATAATTACGTTCTGCACAGATGTCTCAGATAAATTGATAATCAATGGCATAGGACCTTACACCTTGGAAGATTGATTTTAGAAGAGAACATCCACTCAAATTGAGATAGTCGGTGGGATTAGGAAGGTAGTCAGTAGGTTTAGGAAATAGAGTGAGTATAGGACATGGAGCAAAAGTTCTGTAGCAATAGTGTTTTGGTTATAGAGTGAATGTAAATTTCAGCACATGTGAAGAGTCAGTCACAATGATTAACTGGGGAAAATATGTAGAAAGGAAAATATCAATACAGACCTTACGAAATGAGGCAATTATACAGTGAGTGATAGGATTAGACATTTTCAATAGGGTTGAGATTGAATACATAATCTTAGGAAGAAACAAATATGTCGTCACCAATAGGAATGACATTTGAAAGCATTAGGCAACCAGGACACTTATCGTTTTAGTAATCCATGTTCACTTTCCATTTAGTATTTGGTACAATCATAAGTGTGATTTTTGCATTTTGTGCCCAGAAAAATATTGTGATCAAATGTATATGTAGATCATATTACATGAGTATTTCTTCCACGATTACTGGGAGCAATATTTGAAGACATATAAATTAGTATTGGGGGTACAAAGTGGTGTACAATGTGTCTATGAATATAGAGATAATGCATGAATAGACCATACTGTGAATAAATATTATAACTGGTTCCACTTTAAATAATGGATTGAATTGATATCTGAAAATATATAGGAAATCATATATTGACATACAATCATTCACTCCAACCAGTTATATATCTAATGGTAATCTTAGGGTTATTGTTTATCATGAAGTGTGTGTGAGTTTTGTTTCAAAAGTGATTATGGAAATCGAAAATAATATGTTTGGAAAAAAGTCTCATGAAAAGACCAGTCAAGAAATATGGAGGAATCCATGTGTTCTGAAGCAGGAAGTGATTGAAAGTGAAACAAATGCCTATAAATTTTCTAAATTGTGAATGAAATATATATCCTGTTATGTGCATAAACTGATGAAATAGTAATGTATCAGTGTTGAATAAAAGTGAATGTCAAAATACACATCATGTCCAATAGGAATCTACTTGCATTGATGTTAAACTGGGTCAGTTACTGTAGAAATATTAGAATTGTGTGCATTATGCAACAAAGATAGTTTTTTTTTTATTTTTATTTATGGTTGTTCAAAACATTACATAGTTCTTGATATATCATATTTCACACTTTGATTCAAGTGGGTTATGAACTCCCATTTTTACCCTGTATACAGATTGCAGAATCACATCAGTTACACATCCATTGATTCACATATTGCCATACTAGTGTCTGTTGTATTCTGCTGACTTTCCTATCCTCTACTATCCCCCCTAGCCTCCCTGCCCCTCCCCACTTCTCTCTCTACTCCCTCTACTGTAATAAATTTCTCCCCCTTGTATTATTTTTCCCTTTCCCCTCAATTCCTCTTGTATGTAATTTTGTATAACCCAGAGGGTCTCCTTCCAATTCCATGCAATTTCCCTTCTCCCTCCCTTCCACCTCTCATCCCTGTTTAATGTTAATCATCTTGTCATGCTCTTTGTCCCTATCTGTTCTTAGTTACTCTCCTTATATCAAAGATGACATTTGGCATTTGTTTTACAGGAATTGTGTAGCTTCACTTAGCATAATCCAGTCTAATGCCATCCATTTTCCTGCAAATTCTATGATTTTTTTCATTTTTCAATGCAGAGTAATAATACATTGTGTATTAAGGCCACATTTTTTTTATCCATTATTCTATTGAAGGGCATCTAAGTTGGTTCCACAGTCTTGCTGTTGTGAATTGTGCTGCTATGAACATCGATGTAGCAGTGTCCCTGTAGCATGCTCTTTTTAGCTCTTTAGTGAATAGACCAAGAAGGGGAATAGCTGGGTCAAATGGTGCTTCCATTCCCAGCTTTCCAAAAAATCTCCATACTGCTTTCCCAATTGGCTGCACCAATTTGCAGTCCCACCAGCAATGTACAAGTGTACCTCTTTTCCCACATCCTTGCCAGCACTTCTTGTTGTTTGACTTTATAATGGCTGCCAATCTTACTGGAGTGAGATGGTATCTTAGGGTGGTTTTGATTTGCATTTCTCTGACTGCTGGAGATGGTGAGCATTTTTTCATGTACTTGTTGATTGATTGTATGTCCTCATCTGAGAAGTGTCTGTTGAGGTCCTTGGACCATTTGTTGATTGGGTTATTTGTTATCTTATTGTCTAATTTTTTGAGTTCTTTGTATACTCTGGATATTAGGGCTCTATCTGAAGTGTGAGTAGTAAAGATTTCTTCCCAGGATGTAGGCTCCATATTTACCTCTCTTATTGTTTCTTTTGCTGAGAAAAAAACTTTTTTAGTTGAGTAAGTCCCATTTGTTGATTCTAGTTATTAACTCTTGTACTATGGGTGTCCTATTGAGGAATCTGTATCCCGACCCCACAGTATGTACATCGTAACCAAATTTTTCTTCTATCAGACAGTGTGTTTCTGATTTGATATCAAGCTCCTTGATCCATTTTGAGTTAACTTTTGTGCATGGCGAGAGAAAGGGATTCAGTTTCATTTTGTTACATATGGATTTTCAGTTTTCCCAACACCATTTGTTGAAGATGCTATCCTTCCTCCATTGCATGCTTTTAGCCCCTTTATCAAATATAAGATAGTTGTAGTTTTGTGGATTGGTTTCTGTGTCCTCTATTCTGTACCATTGGTCCACCTGCCTTTTTCGGTACCAGTACCATTCTATTTTTGTTACTATTGCTCTGTAGTATAGTTTGAAGTCTGGTATCGCTATACCACCTGATTCACACTTCCTGCTTAGCATTGTTCTGCAATTCTGGGTCTTTTATTTTTTCATATGAATTTCATGATTGCTTTCTCTATTTCTACAAGAAATGCCTTTGGGATTTTGATTGGCATTGGATTAACCCTATAGAGAACTTTTGGTAATATCGCCATTTTGATGATGTTAGTTCTGCCTATCCATGAACAGGGTATATTTTTACATCTTCTAAGATCTTCTTCTATTTCTCTCTTTAGGGTTCTGTAGTTTTCATTGTATAAGACTTTCACCTCTTTTGTTAGGTTGATTCCCATTTTTTTTTTTTTAGGTTATTGTGAATGGAGTGGTTGTCCTCATTTCCATTTCAGAGGATTTGTCGCTGATATACAGGAATGCATTTGATTTATGCGTGTTGATTTTATATCCTGCCACTTTGCTGAATTCATTTATTAGCTCTATTAATTTCTTTGTAGACCCTTTTGGGTCTGCTAGGTATAGAATCATGTCATCTGCAATAGTGATAATTTAAGTTATTCTTTTCCTATTTATATGCCTTTAATTTCTTTCATCTAATTGCTCTGGCCAGTCTTTTGAGAACTATATTGAACAGAAGTGGTGAGAGCGGGCATCCCTGTCTTGTTCCAGATTTTGGAGGGAATGTCTTCAATTTTTCTCCATTAAGAATGACACTAGCCTGCGGTTTAGCATAGATTGTTTTTACAATATTGAGGAATGTTCCTGTTATTCCTAGTTTTTCGAGAGTTTTGAACATAAAGGGATGCTGTACTTTGTCGAATGCTTTTTCTGCATCTATCTAGATGATAATATGGTTTTTATTTTTAAGTCTATTGATGTGGTTAATAACACTTATTGATTTTCGTATATTGAACCCTCCTTGCATCCCAGGGATGAATCCTACTTGATCATGGTCCACATTTTTTTGATATGTTTTTGTATCTGATTCGCCAGAATTTAATTTAAGATTTTTGCATTTAGGTTCATTAGAGATATCGGTCTTTAGTCTTCTTTCTTTGAAGTGTCTATCTGGTGAAGGAATCAGGGTGATATTGGCCTCGTAGAATGAATTTGGAAGATCTCCCTCTTTTTCAATTTTCTGAAATAGCTTGAAAAGTATTGGTATTAGTTCATATTTAAAGGTTTTGTAAAAGTCTGCTGTATTCCCATACGGTCCTGGGATTTTCTTAGTTGGTAGTCTTTGGATGGTTTCTTTTATTTCCTCAATTGATATTGGTATGTTTAGGTTGTCTATATCCTCCTAACTCACTCTGGTCAGATCATATGACTTAAGAAATATTTCGATGCCTTCACTATCTTCTATTATTTTGGAGTATAAGGATTCAAAGTAATTTCTGATTATCTTCTGTATTTCTGAAATATCTGTTGTGATATTGCCTTTTTCATCCCATATGATAGTAATTTCAGTTCTCTCTCCTCTTCATTAGCATGGCTAGGGGTCTGTCCATTTTATTTATTTTTTCAACGAACCAACTTTTAGTTTTGTCAATTTTTTCAATTGTTTCTTTTGTTTCGATTTCATTGATTTCTGCTCTGATTTTAATTATTTCTTTCCTTCTACTTCTTTTCCTGTTGTTTGCTCTTGTTTTTCTAAGATTTTGAGATGAAGTATGAGATCATTTATTTGTTGTTGTTTTCTTTTTCTAAGGAATGAACTCCACGCAATGAATTTTCCTCTTAGAACTGCTTTCAATGTGTCCCATAGATTCCGATATATTGTGTCTGTGTTTTCATTTTTCTCTAAGAATTTTTTATTTTCCTCCTTGATGTCTTCTATAACCCATTGATCATTCAGTAACCTATTGTTCATTCTCCAAATGATGCATGATTTTTCCTTCCTTCTTTTATCATTGATTTTTAGTTTCATTCCATTATGATAAGATAAGATGCATGGTATTATCTCTACTCCTTTAATTTGTCTAAGAGTTGCCCTGTGACATAATATATGATCTATTTTTGAGAAGGATCCATGTGCTGCTGAGGAAAAATGTAACTGCTTGATGTTGGGTGGTATATTCTATATATGTCAATTAAGTCTAGGTTATTAATTGTGTTATTGAGTTCTATAGTTTACTATTTCAACTTTTGTTTGGAAGACCTGTCCAGTGGTGAGAGAGCTGTATTGAAGTCTCCCATGATTATTGTATGGTGGTCTATTAGACTCTTGAACTTGAGAAAAGTTTGTTTGATGAACATAGCTGCACCATTGTTTGGGGCATACATATTTATGATTGTTATGTCTTGCTGGTGTATGGTTCTCTTGAACAGTATGTAGTGTCCCTCTTTATCCCTTTTGATTAACTTTGGCTTGAAATCTATTTTATTTGATATGAGTATGGACACTCCTGCTTTTTTCCGAAGTCCATATGAGTGATATGATTTTTTCCAAACTTTCACCTTCAGTGTATGTATGTCTTGTTCTTATCAAATGCGTCTCCGGTAGGCAGCATATTATTGGGTCTTGTTTTGTGATCCATTCTACTGGCCTGTGTCTGTTAATTGGTGAGTTTAAGCCATTAACATTTACAGTTATTATTGAGATAAGGGTTGTTCTTCCAGCCATATTTGTTTATTTATGTTATTAAACATGGATTGTTTTCCTCTTTGATTATTTCCCCCCTTTAATGTCCTACCTCCCACTGTTGGTTTTCATTATTTTCCAATTACTCTTCCTATAATATTTTGCCAAGGATGTTTTGAAGAGATGGTTTTCTAGCTACAAATTCTTTTAACTTTTGTTTATCCTGGAAAGTTTTAATTTCATCTTCCATCCTGAAGCTTAATTTTGCTGGATACACAGTACATGGTTGCAACCCATTTTCTTTCTGTGATTGAAAAATGTCATTCCAGGATCTTCTAGCTTTCAGAGTCTTTGTTGAAAGATCAGCTGTTATCCTGATTGGTTTACCCCTAAATGTAATCTGCTTCCTTTCTCTTGTAGATTTTAAAATTCTCTCCTTGTTCTGTATGTTGGGCATCTTCATTATAATGTGTCTATGTGTGGATCTCTTATGATTTTTCACATTCGGCGTCCTGTAGGCTTTCAGAACTTGGAAGTCTGTCTCATTCTTCAAGTCTGGGAAGTTTTCTCATATTATTTCATTGAATAGATTGCTCATTCCTTTGGTTTGGACCTCTATACCTTCCTGTATCCCAATGACTCTTAAGTTTGGTCTCTTTATTTTATCCCATATTTCTTGGATGTTCTCTTCATGGTTTCTTAACAGTTTGGCTGAGCTGTCTATGTTCTTTTCAAGTTGAAATACTTTGTCTTCATTGTCTGATGTTCTATCTTCTAAGTGTTCTACTCTGATGGTAGTATTCTCAATTGAGTTTTTAAGATGGTTTATTGCTTCCTGCATTTCTAGGATTTCTGTTTGTTATTTTTTACAACCTCTATCTCCCTGTATAGTTGATCTTTTGCTTCTTGGTTTTGTTTATGTAATTCATTGTTGAAGTCATCTTTCATTGTCTGATTTTGCTGTCTAATGTCTTCCTTGGGACTTCAGATCATCTGAAGAATGTATATCCTGAGTTCTTTATCTGACATTCCATCTGCTGCAGCTATTACCTCTTCTAAAGTTGTGTTGACCTGCATTGCTTGTGGTTCTTTTTTCCTTTTCTTTTCATACTGCTCGCGTTTCTTTCTGCTTGGTGAAACTGTTGTGATTTTGAAATTTTCCCCCTATATATTTATATTGCTCTTGTATATTTGAAAAGTCTTCATTGCAGGGGCAGGGGTGGCTGTGCTGTTCCACCAATTGGGGTGATATATCTACCACGCTGATGGGCCGCTAGGCCTGTTATTCTGATCGGTCGCAGGTCTGCTTACCATGCAGGCGCAGGAGGCTGCTCTCCTCTGCCCCTCCTCCAATTGGTGTGACGTGTCTACCACGCCCGTGGACCCCTGCGGTGTTCTGCCGATCAGTCGCAGGTCTGCCTACCTTGCTTGCGTGGGCGGTGGCTCTGCTCTACCCCTACCCCAATTGGGGTGACGTGACTACCACGCCGGTGGGCCGCTGGGCCTGGTCTGCCGGTTGGTCGCAGGTCAGGATACCTTGTGAGCATGGGCTACAGATCTGTTCTGCCCCTACTCCAAATGGGGTAAAGTGTCTGCCGCGCCAGCAGGCCGCTGGGCCTCTTCTTCTGGTCAGGTGCAGGTCTGCTACCTTGCGGGCACGGGTGGTGGCTCTGCTCTGCCCCTACTCCAATTGGTGTGTCGTGACTACCATGCCTCCAGGTTGCTGGGCCTGTTCTGGGCATGGGCGAAGGCTCTGCTCTGCCCCTACTCCTATTGGGGTAATGTGACTACCATGCTGGTGACCCACTGGGATTGTACTAGGCATGGGAGAAGGCTCTGCTCTGCAACTACTCCAATTGGGGTGACGTGACTACCACACCTGTGGGTCGCTGGGCCTGTTCTGGGCCCGAGCAGCGGCTCTGTTCTGCCTCTACTCCAATTGGGTTGACGTGACTACCATGCAGGTGTGTCACTGGGTCTGTTCCAGGTGCGGGCAGCTGCTCTGCTCTGCCCCTCTGGCTTGATGACAAAGTGAGAGAGACCCGGGTGTTTGTGACTCACTTTCTTCACCAGGAGACCAACTGTTTCTGTCACCGCTGGTATCAATGAAGTTATCCCCTCTGCTGCTTTCTGATGACATCAGAAATTTGTCATGTTGGTATCCCATGTGAAAGGCAGCATTCCGTTCCCTTTTCTGGGTGACCAAAGCAATGGGTGAGTCCTGACCGGCCCTCACAAGCCGCGTCTCAATCCTGTTGCCACTGCCTATGAAGGCTCAGTTGATATTTACCTCCACAGTATTCAGCAAGACCCGGAACGAGAAGCAGTTTCCACGGGTTCTTTAGCCCTCTGCCAGATCAGTTCCGAGAGGCGGAATTCGGCCGCTCTGGGCTTGGTGTATGTTCTAATAGGAGCAGGCTCCAAGACGGAGTTTCTGCAGGTTCTTTGGCATTGAGCCTGAGTAATTTGTCTGCGACACAAAGGTGAATGGCATCCTGAAATTACCTGTTCTATAGCTGAATGAGCTTCGATCAGTCGAAAACAGGGATTGTGACATCAGCTCTCCAAGATGGTGGCCGCTGGCTTCCTCTGTGGTCTGACCAGTGTGGAGAACCGAATTGGACTGCATCCTTTCCCGTCTCAAACCAAGAATTCAGCACTTAGCACAGTGATTGCATACCTGTCAGGAGCCCACAGAATCCACACGGCTGTATATTTGCATTGCTATCTCTTCGTTTCCCAGTGCACGCCGCAGACTCTAGCCGCAGACCGATTTCCTGAATAAGCAGCATGACCCTCTATGCGGACAAATCACTCGTGTTTGAGCCCGCGTAGCTGATCCTCGTGAGATGGAAATATGTCCACTAGGTTTTGGAGCACCCCAATTTTGCTGGAAATTTCTAACAAGATAGGTTTTAGCCATTATAACTCGTCATTCTCCCGCACAGTGACGCGGTACATGGGGGTGATGCACTCCCTTCACCACCATCATATGATCCCCCAAAGTTAGTTTTCAGTACTAAGAAACAAATATGTATTTCTGGTGGATGAATAATTCTGAGAATATTCTTGTGAAAACTTGATTATTAATCCAAATACATGAATATGAGTGAATTTAGGGAGTGTATAATAAGAAAAAAAATACTTCATATTTTGAAAAATCTGGAGAGTGAATATATATATATATATATATATATATATATATATATATATATATACACATACACACACAGACATTAAAAAGTAGCATTATGTATGCCAATCGAAATTCACCACGAAGTAATATATCATCCACAGATCCAAAAATATTCATTTTAATGAACATGGATTTATGTTGTTCAAATAAGAAGCCCACTGATATGTTGAATTTTCAGTTCCAACAGCATTTAGTAGGAGTGATCTCTTCTCACAATTTGCATCTGCCAAGCCAGCCACCTCACAAAATGTACGAGTGATACCAGGTAGAATTCTATATGTGCATATAAAAATACATGTGATGAATAGGCTACAGAGAAAGGGAGACAGTTATTCATATGTTTGTTAACTTTTAAAAAACATGGAGAACTATTTCAATTAAAATTCGCTAGATTTATAACACCTACCATTTATCATACGAAAGGCAAGTCCAACTATACACCATGCCTCCTGTGAACCTCTTGTATTTCTATTCTGTTTGGGTTATTTTTCTCCACCATATTAGGATTAAAAGTCAAAGTCTAGTAGGGTATGTGTTAGTGTCAGGGATTCAGTATTTCGAATGGAAAATTGGAAAATGTATCAAATGTGTATGCAAATATGTGCTACACAAAAATCTTCCCACCCTCATTCAGCACAATGCCTTGACATTACCTTTGCCCCACATAAGACACAATTAGAGGAGAAGAGTTAGAAAATCTGTGAATACATATGTGTAATGAAAAATGCTCAGGAGTTCACAAATTTGCAGGTGATAGAGGAGTTTCCAAAAGTAAGGGACAGGGTAAAAACTCCACAAACATGAAGTTCTGCCAGCCTAACATCTGGAGAAACTGCCTCTGAGGTTGGGCAATGAAATATATACTGTTGTCAGGAGCATTAGCTTCATTTGTTGTGAGACCATCATAGCTGAGTCTTCATCTATGTGATCTGGATGACATGGATTCTTATTTTCCAATGAACATGAGGCAGCAGTGCTGAATTTTCTATTTGTAGGTAACCTGTGGCCACTGGGGTCTAAGTGTCTCCCCTTGTGGACTGTAATTCCATTTGGTCATCCTCCACTATTCGTGGTATTTCTTGCTGCTGCACTGGGAGATTGGTATTTGCTTCATGAAATACAAGGATTTCAAATGGGACACAGTGCTGAAGTAAGTTCTGTCAAGTGTGGTGGGTCAGGTTCGTCAGGAGAATGCACCAACCAGGCTTCTATCCCACATAGCTTGCCCCATTGACCATAGCAACCTGATTCTGAACATTGCCCTAAAACCTCTCCATATAACAATATGCTTTTACATATCAGGGTCTACTGGCTGCAAAATGTCAGTCACAATCCATTTGGAAGCCAATGGCAGATCCACATGCCCCCACCACAGATGTTTTATCACACACCTGCCAACCACTGCTCTAGTACAACTACTCAGCAGGATCCAACTTACTGGCATCTCTGTTAAACACCACTTTCATAAAACCCAGTCAATCAAGGCACTGTCTTGTATACTCATGATCAGCAACAGGACATCCAAATGTTCTCCAGTGCTACCCGGTCATGGGAATTTCAAAAATTTCATGGTATTTCCATAAGGGACGCAGCCCACGACAGTGTCTAAAATAAGCTCCCTGCCCCTCATTTGCCTAAAGACAGGGTGGCCTGGACTCTCTTCCTGTGAACCAGGAGTGATCAAATAGGCTTGCCTTTAATATTGCTTGGCTTCTCCAACTTGAGGCCTTCTAGCTTTGGGGTTTAGATTCTTTAAGTGAATTGGAGTCATGAAAATCAAACACCTATGGCCTAGCCTCTGCAGGGCTTTGAAGAACTCATTTGACCCAAAGGATCCCTATTCTCACTTGATGGATATCAGGAACCTACCAGAGGAAGGCAAGAGAGTTCATCAACAATATCTGATCTTTTTGCCATTTTGGTTTTGGATGCACGCATGGGATCTATCTTTAGATCCATCAGGTGCTGAGAATCTAAGCCACAGCCTCACACAGGGCCAACAGGCTGATTCAGACATATCCCAATCCTAAGCAATTAAGCAAAGAGTCACAGGTGATTCCCATTCATTTCCATTTGAAAACTGTTTTCTTCAGGGTTCACAAAGTGGTGGCTTGAGGCAAAAATCTTCCTGACATTCAACAGAACAATAGGTAAGCAAAAGGAACAAAGAGGGGTTTCTCCACTGAGACTTTCCTGGTCAACAGATATTTGAGATTTCTGAGATGCTAGCCATTTCTTTCAGCTATCCAGTACATAGCCATGTCACAGATCTTGGAGGTACAAATCTTGGACACAAAACCACGATACTATTCTGGAGAGTGGCCAGAATTGAGAAAGAAAACAGGAAATTAGGAAGCTTGTAGGTGTTGCCCATCCATAAGGCAAGCCAGAGTCCACTCATGAATTGGGCAGGATGAATGCTGGGAAGCTTTCTACTAGACAGGACACATCCATTGATGCATTGTCTTTTCTAATGTCTACAACAATGGACTCAGTGGGATACACACACATAGAAACACTCGCCTTGTCAAAGGACTTAATAGAAATATTCCACTCCATACCAAACAAACCGCCTTTCCAACCTATTCTCAGAACATGAGACAAAACCACAAACTCACACCCACACCCACAAAGGCACCTCCTTCCCCCTAGTAGGTCTGTGACTCCCCGGAGTGTCCTCTGACTGGTGGGCCATACTATGTTCCCCGGAAATGACCTCTTCTGTCTCAGATCATGTCTGCTTGGCCAACTCTGTGAAGTTCTCAAGAGCCAGCGGTGAGACACTACCTGCTTTCTCAGGAAAAGCCCCTCTTCAGAGGTTTCCTGGCATTTGGCCATCCTCACATCTGTAGGTACCAAGAAAGACTGACTCTGTCCTTGGTAAATCCAAACATGTCAGACCACTGGGACTAGGACAGGGACTGTCTCTTGGTGCCTGGCTTCCTGGATTTCAAATTCAGAGAGTTCCATCACCAAGGAAGTGAGGTGAGATCACTTCCTTCAGGATATGAATGATGTCACTGCCTTGGCAACCACTTTGTCCTAACAGTTGCTTCCAAAAGTATCATGAGGTGGAGGCTGTCCTGATTTTCATGGGACACTTTCTCTAGTTAGAATGTTATATCAACCATAAGCATCTGAGAACAGCTTCCACACAGGACTGGTTTGGTCCATGTTCTATACATTAAGAAGAGAGAGACTGATTCAGACACAACCCTCCATCCTGACCAGGATGATTGCCATGGAAGATGACTTTTGCTTTCTGAGGTACTTCATAGCTACCTTCATCTTCACCAGGGATCATTTCTGCATGAACATTTGAGTTTCTCAGCAGGTGAAGATCCCCTAGATTCCTGTAGTTTAATACCCACACTGTTATTGCTCTCCTGCAAAGTGAGTGTATGGTTATGGTTAATAATATGTTCGATTCGGGTTAGGAATCATTCTGCAGGAAGAATAATGAGATTGGGAACCTGCGATATTTATAAGAATATATACGTGAAATATATGTATGAAAACGGGAATCTAAGAAAGATTTGAAGTCCAGAAGGGCATTGGGCCCTTTATTTGGATACTTAGTGTTGAATTATGTTCTGTACAGTTGTCTCAGTTAAATCGAAATACAGTGGCATAGGACCTTGTACCTTGGATGATTGAATGTAGAAGAGAACATCCAGTCAAAAAGGGATAGTCAGTAGGATTAGGAAGATAGTCAGTAGGTTTAGGAAGAAGAGTGAGTATATGATTTGGAATAAAAAGCTTCTTTAGCAATAGGGTTTCTTTTAGAGAGTGAATGGAAATGTCAGCACATGTGAAGAGTCAGTCACAATGATGAACTGGGGAAAATATGTAGGAAAGCAGGTGTCAATAGAGACATTACGAAATCAGGCAAAGTATAAAGTGAGTGATAGGATTAGACATTTTCAACAGGGTTGAGTTTGAATACATAATCATAGGAAAAAACAAATATCTCGTCACGAATGGGAATGACATTTGAGAGCATTAGGCAACCTGGACATGGATGTTATTAGTTATCCACGTTCACTTTCCTTTTAGGCTTTGGTACAATCATAAGTGTGACATTTTTATGGTTTTTTTTTTGTTGTTCAGAATATTACTGTGATAAAATGTATATGTAGATCAGGTGGCATGAGTATTTCTTTCACCATTTCTGGGAGCAATATTTTGAAGACGTATACATTAGTATTAGGGGTACAAAGAGGTGTACCCTGTTTCTATTAATATAGAGATAATGCATGAATAGACCATACTATGAATAAATAACGTAACTGATTCCACTTTAAATAATGGATTGAATTGATATGTGAAAATATATAAGAAATCTTATATTGATATACAATCATTCATTCCAACCAGTTATATATCTAATGGTAATATTAGGATTATGGTTTATGATGAATGGTGTTTGAGTTTTGCTTTACACGTGATGATGTTAAACAAAAATAATATGTTTGGAAAGAAGTCTCATGAAAAGACCAGTCAAGAAACATGGAGGAATACATGTGTTCTGAATCAGGAAGTGATTGATCGTGAAACAAATGCCTATAAATTTTCTAATTTGTGACTGAAATATATATCCCATCATGTGCATGAACTGAAGACATAGTAACGTACAAGTGTTGAATAAAAATGAAAGTCAAAATACACATCATGTCCCCTAGGAATCTACTTGCATTCATTTTAAACTGGCTAAGTAACTGTAGAAATATTAGGGTTTGTATGCACCTTTCACTGAATTTAGTTTTCAGTACTAGGAAACAATATGTATTTCAGGTGGATGATTATTTCTGAAAATAATCTTGTTGAAAGTTGATTATAAATCCACAGATATGAATATGAATGTATTTAGGGAGTGCATAATAAGACACATATATTTCATATTTTGAAAAATCTAAAGAGTATATATATATATATATATATATATATATATATATATATATATACACACACACACACACACACACACGCAAATGCACAGATATTAAAAAGTAGCAATACAGGAGATCCATTATGAAGGCAGGCATGGAGAATTCAAGTCTCTGATCTCTTCAGCTGCGCGGGCATAGGGAGTCGTAAACTGTCCAAATGCTGTTTGCTCAGAATCACTAGGCAATATTGACCTGTTGTGAATCTGGGGCGAACAGTCTGGGCCCCTCAGAACACACACAAAGCCCGGATTGGCTGCATTCAAGCTTAGATTCATCTGGTTTTTGTGACTCAGCACTAACATTCCCGCTGAAATAATTGGTCAGGCTTTCGGAATTGACAGAGTTAAAAGCCAACTGAGCCTTCATAGGCAGTGGCCACAGGATTGAAATGGGGCTTGGGAGAGATAGTCAGGACCCACCTGATGCATTGGTCACCCAGCAAAGGGAACGAACGGTCACCATTTTAATGGGATACCACCATGGCAGCGAACTGACGTCACAGTCGGAGGAGATAACTTCATTGAAACCAGTGCGACAAGTGTGTTATCCCATTGCCATCTCTCTCAACACCGCAGGGAAACCTCAAGGGCCCTTCCCACCTCTGCCGTAATGGTCCCTCCCAGCTCTCCAAGGAGAGCGATACCCAGACCTAGGGAATCAGGATTGGCTCGGGACTCGAGGCGTGTAATTGCCGGCTACTGCTCCCACCAGTGCTGACAATTGAGGTCTCTTACACCACCTACCGGGGCCATGGCTCCCGAAGGGCAAGCAAATTCGCTGGGGTTTCTCAGCCCCAAGCTCTACAAACTTAGGGTCTGAGGGAGGCAATCAAGGAGAGTGTGCCCAGGCGTTCATGGAAACAGGGCTACCAGGAGCAGAGGCCTGGCTTGTAACCAGTATTGTGGTGAGCGTCACAGGTGAGTGGGGCCTGGCTTGAGGAAGCAAAAGAGAAGGCCCTAGGCACTCAGGGTTGGAGACCCGCCCAGTCTGGGAGGAAGAGCTGCTGCACAGTGATTGGTTCCCACTTATTGAGAGGAGAAGCTTGGCCCAGTGCGCACAGCTCCACCTACTGGAAGAGAAGTTAATTGAACTCTAGGACTGCATGTATTATTACTATTTTTTTATTTGTATTTTTTTCTTTTTCTTTCATTTTCATTTTTGTTGTTGTTGTTCTTTAACTTTTTTAAATGTTTTTATTTTTTTAATTTCTTTTATTTTATTATTATTATTATTAATATTATTATTTTAAATTTTAATTTTCAATTTTTTAATCATCATTATTACTTAAAATTTTCTTTCTTTATTTTCTATTTTTATTGTCTTTTCATTTCATTTCAATTTTTTTATTCCCCCTTACTTGAATTCTACCTGCCTACTCTCATTCTCTTTTATGACTTCTCCCTTCCCTTCTAATATCTTTCCTCCCAAGCATCAAATAAATTTATAAGAGTAAGCAGTAACTCAGTAGTCAAACAGAACGAGAAGTAACATGAGAAGCATAAAAAAGCAAGGAAGAAAAGGAGTACGAACAATGAAGGACAGCCTAAATATTCAAGAGCACCTAGCATCATCAGAAAAATGGTCATATAAAGAACTCAAGGAATACCTTAGACAGATGGAATGGAACCTTAAAGAGGATACAAGACAGCAAAAACAAACAGTGATAGAACGCATTGAAAATAAATTACATAAACAGATAAAATAAGAAATTAAGCATCTTTATCAGGAGATAGAGATTATTAGAAAAATCAAACAATAATTCTAGAAATCAAGGAAATGATAAACCAAATTAAAAATTCAATTGAGAATATCACTAACAGTGTAGAGCAAGTAGAAGACAGAATGAAGACAAAATATATCATCTTGAAAAAAGTCTAGCCAACAAAGAAATGCTGTAAAAAATTATGAGAAAACATTCAAGAGATATGGGATAACATAAAAAAAAAAAACAATGAGTCATATGGATAGAGAAAGGTACAGAGATTCAAACCAAGGGAATGAGAAACCTGCTGAATGAAATAATTACAGAAAACTTTCCAGAAATAAAAATGGAAACGGATAAACAAATTGTAGATGCTTACAGGACATCGAGCACACAAAATCACAGTAGACCAATGCCAAGACACATTGTTATGAAGATATCCAATATACAGAACAAAGAGAAAATATTAAAAGCTACCAGAGAAAGGAGGCAGATTACAATCATTACAATCAAGGGTAAACCAAAAAGGTTAACAATGGATTTTTCATCATAGATGCTGGAAGTGAGAAGATCCTGGAACAACGTACTTCAAACACTGAAAGACAATGGATGCCAACCAAGAATTATGTATCCAGCAAAATTAAGCTTAAGGTAAGACAACGAGATAAAAATATTTCATGATAAACAAAACCTAAAAGAATTTGCAGCCAGATAACCAGCATTGCAAAGCATCTTGAGCAAAACACTACACGAGGAAGAAATGAAAATCAACAACGAAAACCATGAGTGAGAAGTGCCTCAGTAATGACAGAGGGCGGGGGAAAAGCTAATCATGGAGAAACAAACTAATATAAAAAAAAGATATAAGCAAACATGGGTGGCAGTACAAACCATATATCAATAGTAACTCTAAAAGTAAATGGCTTAAACTCTCGAATAAAGTGACATAGGCTTGTAACTTGAAATAAAAAAAAAATCCAACAATATATTGCCTCCAGGGGACACATCTGAATGGAAAAGACATACACAGGCTGAAGGTGAAAGATTGGGAAAATTTATACCATGCACACGGTCCTCGTAAGCAAGCAGGGGTGGCCATCCTCCTATCGAATAAAATCGACCTCAAGACTAATTTAATCAAAAGGGATAAAGAAGGACATTATATACTGCTAAAATGAACCATTCACCGACAAGACATAACAATTATCAATATTCACGCAGCAAATAATGGTGCTGCGATGTTCATAAAACAAATTCTCCTCAAGTTCAAGAATCAAATAGACCACAATACAATAATTATGGGTGACTTCAACTCACCTCTCTCACCATTGGACAGATCCTCCAAACAAAAGTTGAAAAAAGAAACTATAGAACTCAATATCGCAATCAATACCCTAGACTTAACTGACATATGTAGAATATATCAACCATCATCAAGTGGATATACTTTTTTCTCAGCAGCACATTTATCCTTCTCAAAAATAGACCATATGTTATGCCATAGGGCAACCCTCAGTAAATATAAAGGGGTGGAGATAATACCATGAATTTTTTGTGATCATAATGGAATGAAACTGGAAACCAATGATAAAAGAAGGAAGAAAAAATCATACATCACATCCAAAATGAAGAATATGTTACTGAATGATCAATGGGTTACAGAAGACATAAAGGAGGAAATCAAAAAATTCTTAGAGATAAATGAAAATACAGACACAACATATCAGATTCTATGGGGTACAATGAAAAGAAGTTTTAAGGGGTAAATTCATCGCCTAGAGGTCATTCCTCAAAATAGAAAAGAAAAACAAATAAATGAGCTCACACTTCATCTCAAAGCCTTAGAAAAGGAAGAGCAAAACAACAGCAAATGTAGCAGAAGGCAAGAAATAATTAAAATCATAGCGAAATTGAAACAAAAGAAACTATTGAAAAAATTAACAAAACTAAAAGGTGGTTCTTCAAAAAGATAAATAAGATAGACAGACCCTTAGCCATGCTAACAAAGAGAAGAAGAGAGAGAAATCAAATTACTAACATACGGGATGAAAAAGGCAATATTACAATAGATGCTACATAAATACAGAAGAAAATTAGAAATTATTTTGAAAACCTGTATTCCAATCAAATAGAAAATAGTGAAGACATCGATAAATTTCTTAAGTCATATGATTTGCCCAGACTGAGTCAGGAGGAAACACACAATTTAAACAGACCAATATCAATGGATGAAGTAGAAGAAGCAATCAAAAGACTACCAACCAAGAAAAGCCCAGGACCGGATGGGTATACAGCAGAGTTTTACAAAACCTTTAAAGAAGAATTAATACCAATACTTCTCAAGTTATTCAGGAAATAGAAAAACTGGGAGCTCTGCCGAATTCATTCTATGAGGCCAACATCACCCTGATTCTGAAACCAGACAAAGACACCTCAAAGAAAGAAAACTACAGACCAATATCTCTGATGAACCTAGATGCAAAAATCCTCATTAAAATTCTGGCGAATTGGATAGAAAGGCACATCAAAAAAATAGTGCACCATGATCAACATGGATTCATCCCTGGGATGCAAAGAGGGTTCAATATATGGAAATCAATAAATGTTATTCACAAAATCAATAGTCTTAAAGATAAGAACCATATGATCATCTCGATAGACGCAGAAAAACCATTCAACAAAGTAGAGCATTTCTTTATGTTCAAAACATTTTAAAAACTAGGGATAACAGGAACTTACCTCGACATTGTAAAAGCTATCTATGTTAATCCTCAGGCTAGCATCATTCTGAATGGAGAAAAATTGAAGGCATTCCCTCTAAAATCTGGAACAAGACAGGGATGTCCTCTATTACCACTTCTATTCAATATAGTTCTCCAAAAACTGGCCAGAGCAATTAGAGAGATGAAAGACATTAAAGGCATAAAAAAAGGGAAAGGAGAACTTAAATTATCACTATTTGTAGATGACATGATTCTATACATAGAAGACCCAAAAGGGTCTACAGAAAAAACTACTAGAACTCATAAATGAATGCAGCAATGTGGCAGGATACAAAATCAACATGAATAAATCAAAGGCATTTCTGTATATCAGCGACAAAAGTTCTGAAACAAAAATGAGTCAAAACACTGCATTCCCAATTTCCTCAAATAATTAAATACTTGGGAATAAACCTAACAAAAGAGGTGAAAGATTTATACAATGCAAACTACAGAACCCTAAAAAGAGAAATAGAATAAGATCTTAGAAGATGGAAAAATATACCCTGTTCATGGATAGGCAGAACTAACATCATCAAAATGGTGATATTACCAAAAGTTCTCTATAGGTTTAATGCAATGCCAATCAAAATCCAATAGAAACTTTTTGTAGAAATAGATAAAGCAATCATAAAATTCAAATGGAAAAATAAAAGACCCAGAATAGCAAAAGCAATTCTAAGCAGGAAGTGTGAATCAGGCAGTATAGCGATACCAGATTTCAAACTATATTACAGAGCAATCATAATAAAAACAGCATGGTACTGGTACCAAAACAGGCGGGTGGACCAATGGTACAGAATGGAGGACACAGAAACTAATCCAAAAAGCTACAACTATCTTATATTTGATAAAGGAGCTAATGGTCTGCAATGGAGGAAGGATAGCATCTTCATCAAATGGTGTTGGGTAAACTGGAAATCCATATGCAACAAAATGAAACTGAATCCCCTCCTCTCGCCATGCACCAAAGTTAACTCAATGTGGATCAAGGAGCTAGATTCAAATCAGAGTCTCTGCGTCTGATAGAATACAAAGTTGGCTCCGATGTACATATTGTGTGGTCAGGCTCCAAATTCCTTAATAGGACACCCATAGAACAAGAGTTAATAATAAGAATCAACAAATGGAACTTACTTAAACTGAATTATTTTTTCTCAGAAAGAGAAACAATAAGAGAGGTAAATATGGAGCTTACATCATGGGAACAAATTTTTAGTCCTCACCCTTCACATGGAGCCCTAATATCCAGAGTATACAAAGTATACAAAGAACTTAGAAAATTAGACAATAAGATAACCAATAACCCAATGGGCCAAGGACCTGAAAAGAAACTTCTCAGAGGAGGACATAGAATCAATTAACAAGTACATGAAAAAAATGCTCTCCATTTCTAGCAGTAAGAGAAATGCAAATAAAAACCACCCTAAAATACCATCTCAATCCAGTGAGATTGGCAGCCATTAAGAAGTCAAACAACAACAAGTGCTGGCGAGGATGTGGGGAAAAGGGTACTCTTGTACATTGCTGGTGGGACTGAAACTGGTGCGGCCAATTTGGAAAGCAGTATGGAGATTCCTGGGAAAGCTGGGAATGGAAGCACAATTTGACCAAGCTATTGCCCTTCTCGGACTATTCCCTGAAGACCTTAAAAGAGCGTACTACAGGGATACTGCCACATGGATTTTCATAGCAGCACAATTCACAATTGCTACACTGTGGAACCAACCCAGATGCCCTTCAATAGATGAATGGATAAAAAATGTGACTTTTATATACTATCGAGAATTACGCAGCACTAAAAAATGACAAAATCATGGAATTTGCAGGGAAATGCATGGCACTGAGCAGATTATGCTTAGTGAATCTAGCCAATCCCTAAAAACAATTACCAAATGTCTTCTTTGATATAATGAGAGCAACTAAGAACAGAGCAGGGAGGAAGAGCATGAAGAAAAGATTAACATTAAGCAGAAACATGACGTGGGAGGGAAAGGGAGAGAAGAGGGAAATTGCATGGTAATGGAGAGAGACACTTATTGTTACACAAAATTACATATAAGAGGTTGTGGGAAAATAAACAAGGAGAGAAATGAATTACAGTAGGTATGGTAGAGAGAGAAGATGGGAAGAGAGGGGAGTGTTGATAGTAGAGTATAGGAAAGGTAGCAGAATACAACAGTAACTAATAGGGCATTATGTAAAAATATGGATGTGTAACTAATGTGATTCTGCAATCTGTATTTGGAGTAAAAATGGGAGTTCATAACCCACTTGAATCTAATGTATGAAATATGATATTCAAGAGCTTTGTAATGTTTTGAGCAACCAATAAAAGAAAAAAAAAGTAGCAACATATATGCCAATAGAAATTCATCATGAAATGTATATAATCCACAGATCGAAAAATGTTCATTTTACTGAACATGGATTCATGTATAATGTTTTTCAACTAGGAAGCTCACCCATAGGTTGAATTTTCAGTTCCAACAGCGTTTAGGAGGAGTGAACTCTTCTCTCAATTTGCATCTGCCAATTCAGCCACCTCACAAGTGTATACGAGTGAAATCAGGTAGAATTCTATATGTGCATATAAAAATACATGTGCTGAATAGGCTACAGAGAAATGGAGACAGGGATTCACATATTTGCTAATTTTAAAAACACATTTAGAACTATTTCAACAAAAAAATTGACTAGACTTATAACTCCTACATTATATAATGCAAAAGGCAATTCCAACTATACACAATGCGTCCTCTGAACTACTTGTGTTTCTTCTCTTTTTGGCTTATTTTTCACCATCATATTAGGATTATTAGTCAGAGACTAGTAGGGTATGGGTTAGTGTCAGGGATTCAGTATTTCAAATGGAAAATTGAAAAATGAATCCAATGTGTATGTAAATATGTGCTACACAAAAATCTTCCCACTCACATCCAGAACAATGCCTTGACATTACCTACGCCCCAAGTAAAACACAATTAGAGTAGAAAAGTGTGAAAATCTATGAATACATATATGGAATGGAATATGCTCGGGAGTTCACAACCTTGGAGGTGGTAGAGGAGTTTCCAAAAGTAAAGGACAGGGTAAACACTCCACAAAAAGGAGCTCTGCTGGCCTAAGAATTCTTGGGAAACGGCTTCTGAGGTTGGGCACTTGAAATATATGTTGTTGTCATGAGCTTTAGCTTCCTTTGTAGTGAGACCATCATAGCTGGGTCTGCATCTATGTAACCGAAAGACATGGTTTCTTATATTCCAATGAACATGAGGCAGCAGTGCTCAATTCTCTCTTTGTAGCTAAACTGTGTCCATTGGAAGCTAAGTGTCTCCCAGTGGGGACTGTGAAGACATTTGGTCATCCTCCACTTTTCGTGGTATTTCTTGCTGCTGCACTGGGAATTTGGTATTTGCTTCACAAAACATAAAAAGTTCATCTGAGATACAGTGCTGGAGGGAGTTCTCTCACGTGTGGTGGGTCAGGGTCTGCAGGAGAATGCACCAACCAGGCTTGTATCCCACATAGCTTGCCCCAATAACCATAGCAACCTGATTCTGAATATTGCCCTGAAAACTCTCCATTTAACAAGATGCCTTTACATATAAGGGTCTGATGTCTGCACTATATCAGTCACAAAAAATTTGGAAGCCAATGGCAGATTCACATGGCCCCACCATGATGTTTTATCACACACCTGCCCACAACTGCTCTAGGCCCCCTACTCAGCAGGCTCCAAATTACTGGCTTCTCTTGTTCTACACCATTTTCATGAAACCCAGTCAAAAACAAGACACTGTCTGGTATACACATGATCAGCAACAGGACATCAAAAGTTTCTGCAGTGCCACCTGGTCATGGGAATTTCAAAAATTTCATGGTATTTATCTAGCAATTTTTCAAGGGTGAAGTTAGAGGCACTGTGGGTTTCAATTCATTCAGGAACCATTAAGTGTTGAGAAAGTTCATTACAATGAAAGCTCTGGAGAACTCTCACAGTCAATGCTTCTCAAACAGTTGCCAAAAGGTCTCCTAAAGCCAGGCCAACTGACATCTACAATGTGAGGTCCATGTGTGTTTTGACTCTCAAATATGGCTGCTAAGTCTTTCAGAATAAAATCATGTGATATCCTGGCTGAGATTCTCAGGCCTCTGTGGAAACCACCCTGGGCCTAGATCTCAGTTTCCAAGAGTGAGTCTCATGCGTGGCCTCCTAAAATCCCAACGCAATTCATGGCAATACTTCTCTGAGGTCATTTTCAGAACTCAGTCTCTAAGGGGAATCACACCAGAGTTCAAGCCCAGGTGGACCCAGTCATCCCTTCCATCTGCCAAAAAATGACCACAATTAAAATCAAAACACTCCCACAGGGCCATCATCTTCTTCCATGTAGACACTCATCATAACCTCCAGCTGGAGGTTTCTATGAGCCCAAATAAGCTCACTTGCCCCTCATTTGCCTAAAATCATGATGGCCTGGACACTCTTCCTGTGAACCAGGAATGATCAAATATTCCTGCTGTTAAAGTGTTCCACTTCTCCAATTTGAGGCCTACTGGCTGTAGGGTATAGATTCTTTATGTGATTTGGAGTCATGAGAAAACCCAAGCAAATATGGGCTAGCCTCTGCAGGGATTTCAAGAACTCATTTGACCCAAAGGATCCCTATTCTCACTTTATGGAGGTCAGGAACCTAAAACAAGAAGGCAAAAATATTCATCAACAATGACTGCTCTTTTGGCCATTTTAGTTTTGGAAGCACATGGGATCTTTCTTTAGATCCATCAGGTGCTGAGAATCAAAGCCACAACCTCATACAAGGACAAGAGGCTGATTCAGACACATCTCATTCCAAATCAATTAAGCAAAGAGCCACAGGTAATGTCCATACATTTCCATATGAAAACAGTTTTCTTCAGGCTACACAAAGGGGTGGCCTGAGGCAAAGACCTTCCTGACATTCAGGGTAATAGAAATAGAAGTAAGCAAATGGCCCAAAGAAGGGTTTATCCACTGAGACTTTACTGGTCACACTGAAATCTGAGTTTTCTTAGATGCCTCCATTCCCTTCAGCAATCCAGTACATGGCCATGTCACAGAATCTTGTGGTGTTACATATTTGGGAAACAAAACCATGAGCCTATTCTGGAGAGTGGCCAGAATTCACGAAGAAAACAGGAACTTTAGAAGATAGTAGATGTTGCCCATCCATAAGGCAAGCTGCAGTCCATTCATTAATTGGGCAGTATGAATGCGGGGAAGCTTTCAACTAGAGACAACACATCCATTGATGCATTCTCTTTTCTAATGTCTACAACCACGGATACAGTGGGATACACAGACCTAGAAACACTCACCATGTCAAACGACTTACTAGAAACAGTCCACTCCAAACCAAACAAACCACCTTTCCTACCTATTCTCAGAACATGAGAAAAAACCACAAACTCACACCTACAACGGCAAAGGCACTTCCTTCCCCCAAATAGGTCTGTGACTATCCGGAGTGTCTTCTGACTGGTGGGCCATATTATGTTCCCCCAAAATGGCCTGTCCTGTTTCAGATCTGGTCTCCTTGTCCAACTCTGTGAAGTTGTCAGGAGCCAAAGGTGAGCCACTACCTGCTTTCTCAGGAAAGACCCCTCATCAGAGCTCTGCTGGCATTTGGCCATCCTCACATCAGTAGGTACCAAGAAAGACTGACTATGTCTTTGGGAAAAGCAAACAAGTTAGCCCACTGGAACTGGGAGTGGGACTGGCTCTGGGTGCCTTCCTTACTGGATCCCAGGTTCAGAGAATTCCATCACCAAGGAAGTGAAGTGAGGTCACTTCTTTCAGGAACTGAATATGGTCACTACCTTGGTAACCACTTTGTGATAACAGTTGCATCCAGGGTTCCCATGAGATGGAGGCTGCCCCAACATCCTGTGACACATTCAGAAGTTAGAATGGTATATCAACCATAGGCACCAGGGAACAGCTCTCCACAGAGGCCTGGTTCAGTCCATCTTCTCTTCATTAAGAAGACAGAGGCTGATTCAGACTATCAATTAATCCTGACCAGGTTGTTTGCCATGGAAGATGACTATTGCTCTCTCAGGTCCTACATAGCTGCCTATATCTTCTGAAAGGATCATTTCTCCATGGATCTTTGATGTTCTCAGCAGGTGGAAGATCATCTGCATTCCTATATTGTAAGACCCACACTGTCCCTGCTCTTAAGTAAGTTATACTGAGGGAACAGTGTATGGTTAGGGTTAATAACATGTTCAATTTGGGTTACAAATCATTCTGCGGGATGAATAATGGTATTGGCAAAATGCAATATTTACAAGAGTATATATGTGAAACATAAGTATGAAAGCAGAAATCTAGGTAAGATTTGAAGGCCAGAAGGGCATTGGGGACTTGAGTGGGATACTTAGCTTTGAGTAATGTGCAGCACAGATGTCTCAGATAAATCAATATACACTGGCATCGTACCTTGTACCTTGGATATTGAATGTTGAAGAGAACATCCAGTCAAAAACTGATAGTCGGTAGGATTAGGAAGGTAGTTGGTAGGTTTAGAAAGAAGAGTGAGTATAGGATTTCTACCAAAAGTTCTTTCGCAATAAGATTTCGGGTAGAGAGTGTATGTAAATGTAAGCACATGTGAAGAGTCAGTCACAATGATGAACTGGGGAAAAATATAGGAAAGCAGATATCAATAGAGACATTAGGAAATCAAGCAAAGTATAAATTGTGTGATAGGGTTAGACATTTTCAACAGGTTTGAAGTTGAATATATAATCTTAAGAAGAAACAAATATGTAGTCAAAAATAGAATTGATATTTGAGAGCATTAGGCAACCTGGACATGGATGTTTTTAGTAATCCATGCTCACTTTCCATTTACGCTTTGGTACAATTGTAAGTGTGACCTTTGCTTTTTGTGTCCAGAATATTTCTGTAATAAAATGTGTATGTAGATCAGGTGAAAAGAGTATTTCTTCCACCAATTCTGCGAGCAATATTTTGAAGACTTACAAATTAGTATGGGGGTACAAATAGGTGTACCGTGTTTCAATGAATATAGACATAATGCATGAATAGACCATACTGTGAATAAATAATATAACTGGATCCACTTTAAATAATGGATTGAATAAATATCTGAAAATTTATAAGAAATTTTATATTGATATGCAATCATTCATTCCAACCAGTTATATATCTAACGATAATCTTAGGGTTATGGTTTATCATGAAGGGTGTGTGAATTTTGGTTCAAAATTGATTATGGAAATCGAAAATAATATATTTGGAAAAAAGTCTCATGAATAGACCAGTCAAGAAACATAGAGGAATACATGTGTTCTGGAGCAGGAAGTGATTGAAAGTGAAACAAATGCCTATAAATTTGCTAACTAGTGAATAAAATATATATACTGAGATGTGCATAAACTGAAGAAATAGTAATGTACCAGTGTGGAATAAAAATTAATGTCAAAATACACATCATGTCCCATAGGAACCTACATGCATTGATGTTAAACTGGGTCAGTTAAAGTAGACATATTAGGATTTGTATGCACCTTTTACTGAAGTTAGTTTTCAGTACTAGGAAACAAATATGTATTTCGGGTGGATGAATATTTCTAAGAATAATCTTGTGAAAAGTTGATTATTAATCCACATACATGAACATGAATGAATTTAGGGAGTGTATATAAGACACATATATTTCATATTTTTAAAAATATGGAGAGTATATATATATATATATATATATATATATATATATACATATATATACACACACACACACACACACACACACACACAAACACAGACATTAAAAAGTAGCAATATATATGCCAATCGAAATTCATCATGAAACATATATCATAAAGATGCAAAAACATTCATTTTAGTGAACATGGGTTTATGTATAATGTTGTTCCACTGGGAAGCTCACCCATAGGTTGAATTTTCAGTTCCAACAGCGTTTAGGAGGAGTGATCACTTCTCACACTTTGTATCTGCTAAGTCATATACCTCACAAGGATGTACGTGTGATACCTTGTAGAATTCTATGGGTGCATATAAAAATACATGTGCTGAATAAGCTCCAGAGAATGGGAGACAGTAATTCACATATTTGTTAACTTTAAAAACGCATGGAGAACTATTTCAATTAAATATTAAATAGATTTATAACACCTACCCTTTATCATGCAAAAGGCAAGTCCAACTCTGAACTGCAAGTATTTATGTACTGTTTGGGTTATTTTCTTCCATCATATTTGGATTAGTAGTCAGAGTCTAGTAGAATATGGGTTAGTGTCAGGGATTCAGAATTTCAAATGGAAAATAGAAAAATTAATCTTCTGACTCTCATCCAGAACAATGCCTTGTCATTACTTTCGCCCCAAGGGAGACACAATTAGAGTAGAAGAGTTACAAAATCTGTGATTACATTTCTGGAATAGAAAATGCTCAGGAGTGCACAAACTTGGAGGTGGAATAGAAGTTTCCAAAAGTAAGGACAGGGTACACACTCCACAAACATGAAGCTCTGCTTGCCTAAAACTTCTTGAGAAACTGCCAGTGAAATTAGGCACTGAAATATAGGTTGTTGTCAGGAGTTAAGCTTCCTTTGTAGTGAGACCCTCAAAGCTGGGTCTGCATCTATGAGACCTGGAGGACAACATTTCTTATTTTCCAATGAACACGAGGCAGCAGTGCTGAATTCTCTCTTTGTAGGTAAACTGTGGGCACTGGGGTCTTATTGTCTCCCCATGTGGACTGTGAAACCATTTGGTCATCCTCCACTTTTCGTGGTGTTTCTTGCTGCTGCACTTGGAGTTTGGATCATGCTTCACGAAATACAAGGAGTTCAACTGGGAAACAGTGCTTGAGGTAGTTCTGTCACGTGTGGTGGGTCAGGGTCTGCAAGAAAATTCACCAACCAGGCTTCTATCTCTCAAAGATTGCCCGCTTGTCCATAGCAACCTGATTCTGAACATTGCCCTGAAACTACGCCATATAACAAGATGCTTTTACATATAAGGGTCTGATGTCTGCACTCTGTCAGTTACAAGCCATTTGGAAGCCAATGGCAGATCCAAATGGCCCCACCATGATGTTTTATCACACACCTCTCCACCACTGCTCTAGGCCCACTACTCAGCAGGCTCCAAAATACTGGCTTCTCTGTTCTAAACAAATTTCATGAAACCCTGTCAATCAAGGCACTGTCTGGTACACTCATGGTAAGCAACAGGACATCGAAAGTTTCTGCAGTTCCACCTGGTCATGGAAATTTCAAAAATTTCGTGTTATTTATCTAGCCATTTTTCAAGGATGACGTTGGATGCACTGTGGATTTCAATTATTCAGGAACCATTAAATGTTGAGAAAGTTCATTTCAAAGAAAATTCTAGAGAACTCTCACAGGCAAGGCTTTCCAAAGAGTGGACAAAGGTCACTTGAAGCCAGGACCATTGAGGTCTACAATGTGAGGTCCTATGTCTTTTGACTCTCAACTATGGCTGCCAAGTCTTTCAGAATAAAATCATGTGATATCCAGGCTGAGATTCCCAGTTCTTTGTGGAAAGCCACCCTGGTCCTAGATCTCAGGTTCCAAGGGCGACTCTCATGCGTGGCCTCCTAAAATCCCAACACAATTCATGGCAATACTTCTCTGAGATCAGTTTCAAAACTCAGTCTGTACGTGGAAACACACCAGAGTTCAAGCCCAGTTGACCCAGTCATCTCTTCCAACCGCCACACCAATGACCAGAATTAAAACCAAAACACTCCCACATGGCCCTCATTTTCTTCCATATAGTCACTCATCATAAGCTTGGCTGGAAGTTTTAATGAGGCACACAGCCCAAGACAATGTCAAAATAAGCTCCCTTGCCCTTCATTTGTCTAAAGTCAGTGTTTCCTGGACAACGTTCCTGTGAACCAGGACTGATCAAAGAGGCATGCCATTAATACTGTTCCGCTTTTCCAATTTGAGGCATACTGACTGTCGGGTATAGTTTCTTTATGTGATTTGCAGTCATAAGAAAACCCAAGCACCTATGGGCTAGCCTCTGCAGGGCTTGAAGAACTCAGTTGACCCAAAGATCCCTGTTATCACTTGATGGAGATCAGGAACCTTAAAGAGGAAGGCAAGAGACTTCATCACAATGACTTCTCTTTTGGCCATTTTGGATTTGGATGCACACATGGGATCTTTCTTTAGATCCATCAGGTGCTGAGAATCTAAGTGATAATCTCAAACTGCACTAAGAGGCTGATTCAGACATATCCCTTTGCAAAGCAATTAAGCCAGGAGCCACAGGTGATGCCCATTTATTTCCATTTGAAAAATGTTTTTTTCAGGCATTGGAAATGTGGGGCCTTAGGCAAAGACCTTCCTTACATTCAGGGCAACAGAACAATAGGTAAGCAAAATCCCAAAGCAGATTTTCTCCACTGAGACTTTCCTGGTCACACTGATATCTGAGTTTTCTGAGATATTCACCATTCTCTTCAGCTATCCAGTACATGGCCATGTCCCAGATTGTGGAGGAGATACATATCTTGAACACAAAACCATGAGCCTATGGGAGAGTGGCCAGAATTCAGGAAGAAATCACGAATGTAGGAAGATAGTAGGTGTTGCCCATCCATAAGGTAACCTGCAGTCCATTCATAAATTGGACAGGATGAATTCTGCGAAGATTTCTACTAGACAGGACACATCTATTGATGCATTCTCTTTTCTCTTGTCTACAACCACGGACACAGTGTGATATCCAGACATAGAAACACTCGCCTTCTCAAAGGACTTACTAGAAACAGTCCACTCCAAACCAAACAAACCGACTTTCCTACATATTCTCAAAACATGAGACAAAATCAAACACACACACACACACACACACACCCACAAAGGCACCTTCTTTCCCCAAATAGGTCTGTGACTATCCAGAGCGTCCTCTGACTGGTGGGCCATACTATGTTCCCCCGAAACGGGCTGTGCTATGTCAGATCTGGTCTCCTTGGCCAAAACTGTGATGTTATCAGGAGCCAGCGGTGAGCCACTGCCTGTTTTCTCAGGTAAAGCCCCTCTTCAGAGCTTTCCTGGCATTTGTCCATCTTCAATTTAGTTGCCAAGAAAGACTGACTCTGTCCTTCTTAAATCCAAACATTTGAGACCACTGGTACTTGGACTGGGACTGCCTCAGGGTGCCTGGCTTCCTGGATCCCAAGTTCAGAGTGTTCCATCAACAAGAAAGTGACATAGTTCACTTCGTCTAGAACTGAATGAGGTCACTGCCTTGGCAACCACTTTGTCTTAACAGTTGCTTCCAAGGGTCCCTGATATGGATCCTGCCCCTACTTCCTATGACACTTTCACAAGCTAGAATGGAATATCAACCACAGGCACCCGGGAACAGCTCTCCACACAAGCCTGGTTTGGTCTATCTTCTCTACATTAAGAAGAGAGAGACTGCTTCAGACACATCCCTTCATCCTGACCTGTTTTTTTTTTTTTTTTTTGTCATGAAAGATGACTTTCGCACTCTCAGGTCCTTCATAGCTGCCTACATCTTCTTTAGGGATCATTTCTGCATGGACCTTTGAGGTTCTCTGCAGGTTGAAGATCTCCTACATTCCTGTATTGTAAGACCAACTCTGTCCCTGCTATTCTGTAAAGTTAGATTGAGGGAACAGTGTATGGTTACGGTTAATAACATGTTTGATTTGGGTTAGGATCATTCTGCTGGATGAATAATGGTATTGGGAACCTGCGATATATATAAGATTATATAGGTGAAATATATGAATGAAAACAGAAATATCGGTAACATTTGAAGCCCAGAAGGGCATTAGGTCCTTGATTGGGATACTTAGCATTTAATTATGTTCTGCACAGATGTCTCAGATAAATCTATACACAATGGCATAGGACCTGATACCTTGGATGATTGAATGTTGAGGAGAACAACCATTCAAAGAGGGAGAGTCGGTAGGATTAGGAAGATAGTTGGTAGGATTAGAAAAAAGTGTGAGTATAGCATTTGGACAAATAGTTCTTTAGCAATAGGTTTTCAGGTAGACAGAAAATGTAAATGTCAGCACATGTGAAGAGTCAGTCACAGTGATGAATTGGGGAAAATATGTAGGAAAGCAGATATCAATAGCGACATTAGGAAATCAGGCAAAGTATAAAGTGAGTGATAGCAATAGACACTTTCAACAGGCTTGAGATTGAATATATAATCTTAGGAAGTAACAAATATGTAGTCACCAATAGGATTGACATTTGAGAGCATTAGGCAGCGTGGACATGGGTGATTTTCATAACCCATACTCACATTCCATTTAGGCTTTGGTACAATCGTAAGTGTGACTTTGCATTTTGTGGCCAGAATATTACTGTGATAAAACGTATATGTAGATCAGGTGACATGAGTCTTTCTTGCACCATTTCTTGGAGCAATATTTTGAAGGGGTATAAATTAGTATTGGAGGTACATATAGGTGTACCATGTATGTATGAGTATAGAGATAATGCATGAATAGACAATACTGCGAATAAATAATATAACTTGTTCCAACATTAAATAATGGATTGAATTGATATCTGAAAATACACAGGAATCATATATTGATATATATACATTCATTCCAACCAGTAATACATCTAATGGTAATATTACGGTTGTGGTTTATCATAAAGAGTGTGTGAATTTTGCTTCAAAATTGATTATGGAAATCGAAAATAATGTGTTTGGAAAGAAGTCTCATGAAATGACCAGTCAAAAACAAGGAGGAATACATATGTTCTAAAGCAGGAAGTGATTGAATGTGTTACAAATTTCTTTAATTTGTGAACTTGTGGATGAAATGTATATTCTATGATGTACAAAAACTGCAGAAATAGTAATGTACCAGTGTTTAATAAAAATGAACGTCAAAATACACATCATGTCCCATAGGAATCTACTTGCATTGATGTTAAAGTGGGTCAGCTACTGTAAAAATGTAAGGATTTGTTTGCACCATTCACTGAAGTAACTTTTTAGTACTAGAAAACAAATATGTATTTCAGGTGGATGAATATTTTTAAAATAATCTTATGAAAAGTTTAATATAAAACCACATACATGAACAAGAATGAATTTAGGGAGTGTATAATAGTACACATATATTTTATATTTTGAAAAATCTAGAGAGTATATATATATATATACATATATATATATATACACACACACACACACACACACACACAACACACACACAGAGACATTAAAAAGTAGCAATATATATGTCAATTAAAATTCATTGTGAAATATATATCATCCACAGATCCAAAAATATTAATTTTACTGAACATGGATTTATGTATAATGTTCTTGAACTAAGAAGCTCACTCATAGTCTGAATTTTCAGTTCCAAAAGTATTAATGAGGAGTGATCTCTTCTCACACTTTGTATCTGCCAAGTTAGCCACCTCTCAAGAATATACGTGTGATACCAGGTAGGATTCTATATGTGCGTATAAAAATACATGTGCTGAATAGGCTACAGAAAAATGGAGACAGGAATTCACAGATGTGTTAACTTTAAAAACACATGCAGAACTATTTCAACAAAAAATTGACAAGATTTATAACTCCTACCCTATATCATGCAAAAGGCAAGACCAACTATACACCATGCCTCTTCTGAAGTGCTAGTATTTCTATTCTGTTTCGGTTACTTTTCTCCATCATATTAGAATTAATAGTCAGAGTCTAGTAGGGTATGGGTTAGTGTTAAGGATTCAGTATTTCGAATGGAAAATTGAACAATGAATCCAATGTGTATGTAAATATGTGCTACACAAAATTATTCCCACTCTCAACCAGAACAATGCCTTGACAATCCCTTCACCCCAAGTAAGACACAATTAGAGGAGAAGATTTAGAAAATCTGTGAATAAATTTGTGGAATGCAATATGCTCAGGAGCTCACAACCTTGGAAGTGGTAGAGTAGTTTCCAAAAGTATGGGACAGGGTAAAAACTCCACAAACATGGAGGTCTGCTGGCCTAGAGACTTCTTGAGAAACTGCCTGTGAGGTTGGGCACTTGAAAAATATGTTGTTGTCAAGAGCTTTAGCTTCCTTTCTAGGGAGACCATAAAAGCTTGGTCTGCATCTATGAGACCTGGAGGACATGGTTTCTTATTTCCCAATGTACATGAGGCAGCAGTGCTGAATTCTCTTTTTAGATAAACTGTGGCCACTGGGGGCTAAATGTGTGCCGGTGTGCACTGTGAAGGCATATGGTCATCTTCCATTTTCGTGGTGTTTCTTTGTGCTGCACTGAGAGTTTGGTATTTGCTTCACAAAATACAAAGAGTTCAACTGGGTCACAATGCAAGAGGAAGTTCTGTCATGTATGGTGGGTCAGGTTTTTCAGGAGGATACAAGAACCAGGATCCTATCCCACATATCTTGCCCCCTTGACCATAGCAACCTGATTCTGAACAATGTCCTGAAACCTCTCCATATAACAACTTGCCTTTACATGGAAGGTTCTGCTGGCTGCACCATGTCAGTCACAAGCCATTTGTAAGCCAATGGAAGATCCACATGGCCCCACCACAGATGTTTTATCACATACCTGCCCACCACTGCTCTAACCTACTACTCAACAAAGTCCAACTTACTGGCATCTCTGTTCTACACCATTTACATGAAACCCAGTCAATCAAGGCACTGTCTGGTATATTCATGATCAGCAACAGGACATCAAAAGGTTTTCCAGTGCCACCTGGTGATGGGAAATTCAAAAATTTCATGGTATTTATCTAGCCATTTTTTAAGGATGAAGTTGGAGGCACTGTGAGTTTCAATTTTTTCAGGAACCATTAAATGGTTAGGAAGCTCATTTCAATGAAATCTCTGGAGAACACTCACAGGTAAAGCTTCCCAAAGAGTGGCCAAAAGATCATATGATGCTATGCCCATTTAGGTCTACAATGTGAGGTCCATATGAGTTTTGACTCTCAACTATGGGTGCCAAGTCTTTCAGAATAAAATTTGTGGTATCCTGGCTGAAAGGCTCAGTGCTGTGTGGAAAGCCACCCTGGGCCTAGAACTCAGTTTCCAAGGGCGATGCTCATGCCTGGCTTCCAAAAATCTCAACACTATTCATGGCAATACTTCTCTGAGGTCAGTTGAAGAACTCAGACTCTAAGGGAATCACACCAGAGTTCAAGAACATGTGGACCAAGTCATCTCTTCCAACCGCCACCCAAATGACCACAATTTAAACCAAAACACTCCAACGTGGCGCCCATCTTCTTCCATATAGACACTCACAATAAACTCCACTATGGCTGGAGTTTTCCATGAGGGGCATAGCCCAAGACCGTGTCCAAAATAAGCTCTTTTGCACCTAATTTGCCTAAATTCAGGGTGGCCTGGACACCCTTCTTGTGAACCAGAAGAGATTAAATAGGCCTCCCGTTAATACTGCTCCGCTTCTTCAATTTGAGGCCAAATGACTGTGGGGTTTGGATTCTTCATGTGAATTGGAGTCTTGAGAAAACCCAAGCAACTATTGGCTAGACTCTGCAAGGCTTTGAAGAACTCATTTGACCCAAAGGATCCCTAATCTGACTTGATGGAGGTCAGGAAAGTTACAGAGGAAGGCGAGAGACTTCATCCACAAGGACTGCTCTTTTGGCCATTTTGGTTTTGGATGTACACATGGGATCTTTCTTTAGATCCATCAGGACCTGAGAATCTAAGCCACAGCCTCACACAGGGTAAATAAGCTGATTCAGACACATTCTTTCCAAAGCAAATAAGCAAAGAGCCACAGGTAATGCCCATTCATTTCCATTTGAAAACTGTTTTCTTCAGGCTTCACAAAGTGGTGGCCTGCGGAAAAGACCTTCCTGACATTCAGGGCAACAGAAGAGTAGGTAAACAAAAGGCCCCAAGCAGGGTTTCTCCACTAAGACTTTCCTGGTCACACTGATATCTGAGTTTTCTGAGATGCTCACCATTCCCTTCAGCTATACAGTACATGGTCATGTCACAGAGCTTCGAGGTTGTACATATCTTAAACAGAAAACTGTGAACCTATTCTGGAGAGTGGCCAGAATTCAGGAATAAAACAGAAACTAAGGAAGATAGCAGGTGTTGCACATCAATAAGGCAAGCTGCAGTCCATTCATAAATAGGGCAGGATGAATGCTGTGAAGCTTTCTACTAGACAGGACATATTAATTGATGCATTCTGTTTTCTAATGTCTACAACCACGGACACAGTGGGATACACAGACATAGAAATTCTCGCCTTGTCAAACGACTTACTAGAAACAGTTCATTCCAAACAAAACAAACCGCCTTTCATACCTATTCTCAGAACATGAGACAAAACCACAAACCCACACCCACACCACAAAGGCACCTCCTTCCCCCAAGTAGGTCTGTGACTATCCGGAGTGTCCTCTGTCTGGTGGGCCTTATTATGTTCCCTGGAAATAGCCTGTTCTGTCTCAAATCTGGTCTTTTTGGCCAACTCTGTGAAGTTGTCAGGAGCCAGCGGTGAGCCACTGCGTGCTTTCTCAGGAAAGGCCCCTCTTCATAGCTTTCCTTGCATTTGGCCATCCTTACATCAGTAGGTCCCAAGAAAGACTGAGTCTGTCCTTGGTAAATCAAAATAAGTTTGACCACTGGGACTGGGACTGGGACTGGCTCTGGGTGCCTGGCTTCCTGGATTCCAAGTTCAGAGAGTTCCATCACCAAGGAAGTTAGGTGAAGTCACTTCCTTTTGGAACTGAATGAGGTCACTGCCTTGGCAACAACTTTGTCCTAACAGTTGCTTCCAAGGTTCCCATGAGAGGGAGGCTGCTCCTACTTCCTGTGACACTTTCACAGGTCAGAGAGGTATGTCAACCATAGGCATGCAGGAGCAGCTCTCAACACATGCCTGCTTTGGTCCATCTTCTCTACATTAAGAAGAGAGTGGCTGATTCAGACACATCCCTTCATCCTGAGCAGGTTGTTTGCCATGGAAGACTTTTGCTCTCTCAGGTCCTTCATACTTGCCTACATCTTCTCCAGGGATCATTTCTACGTGGACCTTTGAGGATTTCAGCAGGTGGAAGATCCTCTATTTTCCTGTATTTTAATACCAATTCTGTCCCTGCTCTTCTGTAAAATTAGATTGAGAGAACAGTGTATGGTTAGGATTAATAACAGGTTCGATTTGGTTTAGAAAGAAAACTACACGGTTGAGCAAACAGGGTCCTACAGTTAGCAATAATATGAGGAATTTTAATGGACCGGCCATGGCAGATAAAAGCGCAGTTAATCAGGTCACTATGTGAACCAAGACTCAAACCTCCCTTTTGGGGCCTCTGTCTCTCTTTGATGCTCTTCAAGTCGTTTTCTTAATTTACTCATAGATTCTTTTACAACTCCAGTATTGTCGGCACAAAAAACAACATTCTTCCCTCAATGCAAGCAAAAAGGCACCTTTCTCTCATGAAGAGGAGGTCCAACACTCACCTGCTTTGTAAAACAACTTCAGAAAGAGAGAGGTTAAAATTCCTGTAAAGCTGTGATGTTGGTTTTTAATGTCTTTAAGTTTTGGCCTATTTCTGCTTCTAATTGTGTCTTTGTTGTGTCTCATGGACTAGCCCACCCCTTAAGCAACTATTATTTCTAATAGGATGGCTAAAGTGAGGGATACAGGTTTCCGCTGGAACCGGGTTGTATGCCCCCCTATTTGATCTTTAAATGAACCTACGTCATGATAGAGAACTCTGGAAAACATCTGCATCATTACATAATTAATCACATATATTGACCTTTTTATGAAAACATAAATAATGTTAAAGTGTATAGAATTATACTGTTGTAAGGATGGACAAGGAAAGGGACCTAAGATAGCACCACACACAGGAAAACAGCCTTATTTGGTTGCATCCGGATTTAGAGGGCATTGCTTCTGTTGTAATCAATTAATCCCCTGAACCCCAAGTTTTGGTAGTTTTAGAATTTGTACCCAACATGTAAGGGAAGTGTATCAGAAGTTCACAGTCTGTAGAAATTCACAAAAATCAGTTTTTGTTTCTGTTTTTGTTCCTCTGTTCTGGGCAAGTTAACTTTTCAAGGACACCTTGGAAAGGGAGAGCTTTTTTGTCTCTTTTTTTTCTCCCTGCCAGCTGTCACCATGAAGCCCAGTTGGTAACTTTTTTATCTTAGAAATGTTGTCATCTCTGTGAAGCCCCAGCTCAAGGCCAGAGGCTTTGTTCACATATTTTGTGAAAACCTAGTAAGGAGCTGTCAAGCTTAGGGGTGGTGATTTTTCCAGCCTGTGGCCAAGTAGAACAGGGCAACACGAAAAGTGGAAGTTTATCTACATTGAACTCTTTCAGAGGGACTCTTTTGCTGAAAGACCTAATGTAAGCCTCGGTGAAGACTTCTGGAGAAGGTTATTTAAGACATATCTATGGACCTGGTACAGAGGGGGAAGACTGGGAAGGCGAGGATGAGAGCAGCTCCGTGGATCTGAGAATGAGGAAGATGAGATGTAAAAGAATAATGGAAAAGGGGTTTGGGATTTTCCTAGAACAAAACTTGAGCAGTAGAACAGGTAGAGCAGAGGTGAAGATGGGAGTGAGTATTCCAAAAACCCCTGAGGGACTTTAAATTTTTAGAAACCTGTTTTCAGTGATGACAAAGCAACTTTAAAGGCCATTTTTATTACATCTTGGATAGGGGTCTGAGGGCTCTTCTCAGCTGGTTTGAGCTTTGGTTTAGCTTCTTAGAGGACTTGGTGGGACCTAGTGCAGGCACAGACAGAAAAAGAGAGGAGTGAGTGAGTGGAGGGGTACCTCGGTACCTGCTACCTCAGCAAGGGGGCAATGGTCTGAGAACTGGCAGAGGTTTGGGTTTTTGATGTAGTAATTGGAGGTGAGAAATCACGTTGCTGAGGTGGGAGTGACAGCAGAGACTCTAGAGCAGAAGACTGAGGGTGAGGAACTATTGGAGAAGCATAGTACAGGATGTGAGTGAAGGAGGAAAAAGGATTCCGCATAGGGGAATTTTCCCCTTTTGAGCACTTGCCGAAGTTAAAAATGTCACGCAGAATTTGAGGATCTAGAGAACCCTCTGGGGGCCATAGCTTTTGGTTGTCTAATTGGTAATATGGCCAATGCTGTGTACTGAATGTGATGAGGAGTTTGGGTTCCACCAGGCAGCCCCTGTATGCTCACATCCCCATGAGTTACACAAGAAGTTGGCTTTTCCCCCACACAGCCATGGCTGTTTGTGGCTTTGATAGTCCGCCGGGCATACATCGTAATCTAGGCTAGCCAACCTGAATCTGGCTCGTGTTTCTGTGCATCCATAATGTTTGTTTCAATTATCTATGGAACGGAAGGGATTTAATGAAACTTTAGTGGGATCCTCTTCATCAGGGTTATCTCAATAGGAAAGACGTATACCAAGCTGAAAAATGTCTGGGTGGAGAGATAGCCACCAGGTCCCTAAGGGGGCTGTATGCGAGATAGACCATACTTCTTGTCTAGTAGGATTTCAGATCAGCCTTCACTGCTGAACAGGCTGATGAGGGTTAGGAGTACTGGTGGCCAAGGGGAGAGTCTACAGTCTTGTCCACATAGCGAATAAGAAATTTGAAATGGTTACCAGTCTTTACCAGTTTCCAACCAGAGTCTGGACACAGCGAAGGCTTTAGATGAGAGGCATGGATCCAAAAAGTGATTCTGTCTACTTTTACCGCTGTAGGTGTTATAAGTAGCATCTGGTATGTTCCTTTCCAGCGGGGTTCTAGGAATGACACCTGATGTTGTCTTATGTAGACGAAGTCTCTTACTTGATATTGATGTGGAATCCCCTCGTCCCCAGGTTGGTAGGCAGTGGCCAGCTGTTTCCACAGTTATCACTGAGTTCTTTCAATGACTTTAAGTCTGTCAAGCAAGGGGTGTGGAAGGGATTGTTAGGCCTTAGAGTTGGGGATTAGGTCCCTTACTGGATGATGGGCATCATAGAGAATTTCATAGGGGGTGAGGTTACACAAAGAAACTGAGGGAGTATTTCTCGCATGAAACAGTGCATAAGGCAGGAGCATAGTCCAATCTTTTATGCCAGTCTCTAAGCTTAATTTTGTTAAGGTCTCTTTAGTGGTTCTATTTATTTTTTCTACCTCTCCTGAGCTCTGGGGTATATAAGCATAATGTAACTTACAATTAATCCACACGTGACTTACCTGGGCCATGAACACAAGTCCATTATCAGACCCTATTACCTTAAACAGACCATATCTTGGAAAAATATCTTCCAGGATCTTCTTGAGAACCATTTGGGCCGTTGTTTTTTTTTTTTTTTTTTTTCTGTGTGTGTGTGTGTGTGTCTGTGTAAGGCTTCAATCCATCCTGAAAATGTATCTACAAAGACTAGGAGATATTTAAGTCCATACCTTGCTGGCTTAATTTCAGTAATGTCCACTTCCCAGAATTGTCCTGGTCTGGTTCCTCATAGGTGCTTTCCTCTAAGAAACTTGGAAGGGTAAGCATTAAACAATTGACTGACCCAACAGGCTTTTGTTACCGGTTCAGTTTTTTTCTTTCGCTGTGAGTTGGTTAGTGGAAAACTCTGTTCTTAATCCTACAGGAGTGCCTGCAGTTTCTTTGAACCAAGGTGAGTGAGTTGACGTACATTTTTAACTTAGTGTAGGGCTTTCTGTAATTGCAGGCTGAGCTCAGTAAAGTTGAGGCGTTCAGTGTCAGTGTCCTTAGATGTTATCTAAAACTTCCTGTTACTCAGGGGTCCATTGGAATTGGGCATCTCCCTTTAACAGCGGGTATAAAGGAGCAGCTAAGGACGCGAACCCATTTATCCATAACCTGCAAAACCCAGCAATCCCAAGAAACTCTCTTAGTTGTCTGCCGTAAGATGGGGTTGGTATCTGCTCAACGGTTTGTTTTCTGGGCTCAGTGAGCCATCGTTTACCGCCCCTGAGGAAATAGTCATGGAAGATTACTTCTTGCTGGCAAATTGGGCAATTTTGGCAGAAGCTCTATACCCGAGTTGAGCAAGCTCCGATAATAGTGCTTGGGTCCCAGTTCAGTTTTCCTTGGTGTTGGATGCCAGTAGCAGGTGATCCACGTATTGAAGCTGGGTGACTTCGGGGTGTGTAGTTCTGAAATTGTTGAGATCTCTGTGGAGGGCTTCATCAAAGAGAGTGGGGGAGTTTTTGAACCCCTCTGGGAGTCTAGTCCAAGTTAGTTGACTATACTTTCCGGTTTCTGGGTCTACCCACCCAAAAGCAAACAGCAACTGACTATCTTTATGCAGAGGCAAGCAAAAGAAAGCTTGTTTTAAGTCCAGAACCATTTCTGCTCAGGGTTCAGAGTGCTAAGCAGTTTGAACAGATTAGGTACTGTGGGGTGAATGTCCTGCACTCTGTTGTTGATCTCTCTTTGGTCTTTAACAGGTTGATAGTCCCCGGTTCCTGGCTTTTTCTTCTAATAACAGGGGAGTGTTCCAGGCCAATTGACAGGGCCTTAGGACCCCTAAGGCCAGATATTTCTGAATATAGGGCCTTATCCCATCTTTAGCTTTTTATGCTTAGAAGATATTATTTGACATTGATTGGGGAGGCTGAGATTTTTAACTCCACTATTATTGGAGGTTGTTTCACGGCCAGGCCTAACACAGCAGTTTTTGCCCAGGCATCTGGGTAATCTGTTATCCATTTCTGCGGTAGCTTGCCTGTTTGATCAGTCTTGGGGGGTGTGAAGAGTGGATGTTTATCTACTACTAATATAGTTACAGCCGTGACTATAGGAGTTTTTACTGAAGGATTTAGAAATTTCTTTTGGGGGCTTTCAGGGTTAAAAGTTATTTTGGCCCAGAGCTTGGTGAGCAGATCTCTGCCCATCAATGGGTGCGGGCATTCTGGGATTACTAGGAAGGAGTGATGGATTTTTCCTTTCCCCAGGTCCATGGTCCTCTTAGTAGTCTAAGCCCGATATTTACTGCCATTAGCCCTTTGAACTACAGACCTTTTATTTGATAGACGGCCCAATGGGGCCCTAAGGGCTGAGTATACTGCTCCTGTATTCACTTCAAAGTTTACTGGGGTCCCCTACTCTTCAAAAGTTACCCTGAGCTAGGGGAAGGAATCTGAGCCCCAACTTTCTTAGTCATCCTCCAGAGTCAGAATGGCTGGCTGGCGTGTCTGTCTCTTTATAGGGCACTCTTTGGCCCAGTGTCCTTTTTTTTATGGTAGGCACATTGATCTGAGGCCAGGGGTGGCCTCTGGCACGGGCCCAGGTATCCCTTCCTGTCACCTTATGTCTTAATTTCTGGCCTCTTTCTTGTTGTGACCAGGATCTAAGTCAATGCCTTAGTCTTTCTTTTGCTTCTCTCATCCTCCCTTTGCTCCCTTTCTTTTTCGCTGTTTCTCTTTTATAGTATATTTTTTTGGCTTCTCTGACTAAATCTCTCTTTTAACTTTTTTTTTTTTTAATATCCATGGCAGCTTCCCCAATTAAGGCCATCATGACAGATGCCTTTTGATCTGCTGCCTGAGGATCGAAAGGAGTATATCTCTTATATGCCTCCATAATTCTCTCTAGAAACATAGAGGTAGATTCATCAGGCCTTTTAATAATTTCTCTTACCATGGCCAAATTAGTTGGTCACCTAGCGGCCCCTTGGATACCCGCTATTAGAGCCTGGCAATAATTGGACATATGCTCCCTATCTTCAAAGGTGTTGGGGTCTCAGTTGGGTTGGTTTAAGGGGAAGCCGGCTTTGATTATGTTGGGAAGTTGTGTTGGTCACCCATCAAGTCCGAGGATATTTTTTTCTAGCTTCCAGGAGGTTTTTCCTCTCATTCCTCTGTCGTGAAGAGAGTCCCTAGGAGTTGTTGGCAGTCATCCCAAGTAGGCAGGTGTGAAAACGTTGGCGAGTTCTCTGAGTTTTTTTAGCCGGGCCAGCTTCCTCTACGGAAGGAGGGGCTGTGTGTGCCATTGGACAGTCATCTGGAGGGTGCTGGGCCATCCTGGCTTCCTCGAATGGTGGAGAGGCTGAGTAAGCAGCAGGGGAATTACTTACAGGGTTTTGGGGGTTGGGGGACAAGGGCAGAGGATAAGGACGAGTAGAGTCTTGAGACTCAGGGAGAACAGAGGGTGGAGGTTGAGGAGCAGAGAGTTTGAGAGATAGAATCGTAGGGGAAGGAGTAGGAGTGGGTGCAGAGACAAGGAAAGGCTTCACCCATGGAGGAGGAGATTTGCAGAGGTCCTGACAAGTTAAGATATATGGCAATTGATCTGGATGGCTATGTGGCCCCGGCTGAAAGACAATATCTCAGACTTTTCAAATTAGTGCGAAGTAGAAACATCTTTCTAGGGGCCATCCGACTACAAAGGTGGGTTATTCTGAGACACAGAATCTGCCAGGTCTGGTGTTTTAATGAAAAAGAAAGAATCTGAGCCCTTAAGCAGACTTTGGTCCAGTGATTAAGGGTCAGGGACAGAGGCATTGAAGTGCTCTGTCCCATAATGAAATATACACAGACAGTGAAAGCAAAGACACACGACACAGACAAGACAAGACAATAAAGACAGACAATGGACGTCCAATACTGAGACCAGGACTGAGTAGCGGGCAAATCCTGATGGGCTGCCAATTCCAAATCTGAAAGAAAATATCACTGAGTCGAGGAGACTATGGTTCCTCGATTTCCCGAGTCCATCCCACAGGAACATGGCCTGTGGCTCTGTGACATGTGTGTCAGCCACCGTGGGAGAGAGCTCACGCTCTTTACCAATAGCCATTTTGTCAAACCCTAACCTGAATTCTGAAACCAGAAAGAGGGGCCTTATTTATCCCCAGAGGAGCCCATTGGGGGTCTTTCATCTGCAGCTGCCGGATCTCGCTGGGGCCACCAGAAGTAAAGGTCGGGTGAGCGTCGGTGGAAGAGAGCACCAAGAGATTGTCTAATGCAACCTCAAAGGGTTTATTGGGAGTCCGGCATGCAAGGGCTCAGAGATCAGTTGAATAGAGCAGAGAGCCCTGAGAACAGCTTAAGAAGTGCTTATATATTTTCCTTGGAGAGGGCAGGGAGGGAAGTTTATTGATGGTTAAGGGCTTGTGGGCGGTTTGCGTGCAAATGGTTGATGGAGTACATTCTGCAGTTTGGCAGTTGGGGGCAGCACATTCTGGGAACAAGAAGAGCAAACAGTTCTCAATATTTCAACAGTGTTTTATTAAGCATACAGAAAAACAGGACGTGACAAGTACCTATTTTATTAACCTTTCAATATAAGTATGAAAACAGAAATCTAGGTAAGATTTGAAGCCCAGAAGTTCATTTGGTCCTTGATTGGTATACTTAGCTTTGAATTACATTCCGTAGAGATGTCCTAGAATTATGGATATACAATGACACAGGACCTTGTACCTTCTCAGAGGTCAGTTCCAAAACACAGTCTCTAAGGGGAATCACACCAAAATTCAAGACAAGGTGGACCCAATTATCTCTACCAACCGCCACACAAATGCCCACAATTAAAACCAAAACACTCCCAAATGGCACTCATCTTCTTCCAAATAGACACTCATCATAACTTCTGGCAGGAGGATTCCATGAGAGGTGCAGCACAAGACAGTGTCCCAAATAATCTCCCTTTCCCCTCATTTGCCAAAAGTCAGAGTGGCCTGGACACCCTTCCTGTGAACCAGGAGTGATCAAATATGCCTGCCATTAATACAGCTCTGTTCTTCAATTTGAGGCCTACTGTCTGTGGGGTTTAGAGTCTTTATTTGAATTGGATTCATAAGAAAACCCAAGAACCTATGGGCTAGCATCTGCAGGGCTTTGAAGAACTCAATTGACCCAATGGATCCCTTTTCTCACTTGATGGAGGTCAGGAACCTTACAGAGGAATGCGAGAGACTTCATCAACAATGACTGATTTTTTTGGCCATTTTGATTATGGATCCACACATGGGATCTTTCTTTAGACCCATCAGGTGCTGATAATCTAAGCCACAGGCTCACACAGGGCCAAGAGGCTGATTCAGACACATCCCTTTACAACGCACTTAAGCAAAGAGCCACAGGTGATGCCCATTCATTTCCATTTGAAAACTGTTTTCTTCAGGCTTCACAAAAGCGTGGCCTGAGGCAAAGAACTTCCTGACATTCAGGGCAACAGAACAATAGGTAATCAAAAGGCCCTTTGCAGGGTTTCTCTACTGAGACTTTCCAGGTCACACTGATATCTGACTTTTCTGAGATGCCTACCATTCTCTTCAGCTATCCAGTACATGTCCATGTCACAGTGGTTGGAGGTGGTACATATCCTGGATGCAAATGCATGAACCTATTCTGGAGAGTGGCTAGATTTCAGGAAGAAAACAGGAACTTAGGAAAATAGCAGGTGTTGCCCATCGATAAGGCAAGCCCTAGTGCATTCATAAATTGGGCAGGATGAATGCTGGGAAGCTTTCTACTTGACAGGAAACATCCATTGATGCATTCTCTTTTCTAATGTCTACAAGCACGGACACTGTGGGATACACAGACATAGAAACACTCGCCTTGTGAAACAACTTACTAGAAACAGTTCACTCCAAACCAAACAAACTGACTTTCCTGCCTATTCTCAGAACATGAGACAAAACCACAAACACACATCTACACCCACAAAGGCACCTCCTTCCCCAAGTAGGTCTCTCACTCTCCAGAGTATCCTCTGACTGCTGGGCCATACTATGTTCCCCCAATATGGCGTGTCCTGTCTCAGATCTGGTCTCCTTGTCCAACTTTGTGAAGTGTTCAGGAGCCAGCTGTGAGCCACTACCTGCTTTTTCAGGAAAGGCCCCTCTTCAGAGAACTCCTGGCATTTGGCCATCCTCACATCAGTAGGTACCAAGAAAGACTGACTCTGTCCTTGCTAAATTGAAGCAAGTGAGACACTGGGACTGGGACTGAGACTGACTCTGTGTGCCTGGCTTCCAGGATCCCAAGTTCAGAGAGTTCCATTACCAAGGGATTGAGGTGAGGTCACATCCTTCAGGAACTGAATTAGGTCTCTGCCTTGGCAACCACTTTATCCAAACAGTTGCTTTCAAGCGTACCATGAGAAGGAGGCTTACCCTATTTTCTGTGGCACTTTCACAAATTAGAATGGTATATCAACCATAGGCACCAAGGAACCACTCTCCACGAAGGCCTGATTTGGTCCATCTTCTTTATATTTGGAAAAGAGCCTTTAGTCCAGGGAGCACTACAGTGAACCTCTGCACTAAAACTATTAGCAAGCACCTGATGGAGGAGGCCTCCATAGGTAAGTGGCTCCTTTATAACATCTGATATCCAGTTAAGGGAGATCTCTTCTGATGACAGAGATGTGGCACGGGGAGGCTCACATATACTTCTGGGCAGAACAGTAACGAGAATCTTTCTGTCCTCTGTTCTGTTCTGTAGGGAATTTCTCTGGAACTGTAGAGAGGTGCCGATGAGCACGCACGCGCTCCTACCCTGGAGCTTTAGCAAGATGTTGCACTGTTCCCCTGTTTCTGTGTTTAGCCACCGGGTTTCTGTTTATTTGTGTTCTGTGTTCTATTTTTTGTTTTTTTGTTTGTTTGTTTTTGTTCGTTTTGTTGTGTGATTTTGGTGGTAAAAACTTAAGTATATTGGACATGAAAATCAGAAATAAAGAGAGTAAGCCTGACACCCCTATGGACTGTGTTTTAAGGAACTGCAATGAACTTTATCCCCCTTTGAGAAGCAGGATGATAGAAGCGCCTAGCTGGCTGCCTGGAGCACACCCATTGCAGAGGGAAATGCCTGCTGGGGACCTAAGAACAGAGTATATCCCAGGTTAACAAGTGAAACTCCTTTAAAACCCCTTGTCCCTCCAGATAAAGAGAGTCACAACTTTGGCAGAGTCCCCTGTGTTTCTCCTTTGTTAGCCAAGCAATAAACCTCCTTTTTTCTTTTTCTCAAAACCCAGTCCTCATTATTAAATTGGTATTAATTGGCTTCAAGGTCAGGAACCAAACTTTAAGTTACAAATCTTGTACCCCCCCTCCACCCCGGAAATTTGTGAGACCTATCTACTGAAATGTTAGGAGATAGAGCATGCTTGGTGTGGAACTGAATCAGAGGAGCTAATCCTGTATGTAAAAGGAGAAACTGAGGGACTCCCAGCAGCTGTCAAAGCCCTGTTGATTCAGGGAATTACCTCCTTCCTTCCCTGCACTGTAAGGATTATGCCACCTCTGTCTTGTTAAAAAAAGAGAAAAAGAAAAAGGGGACACTAAATGCAGTAAAATCACCATGGAGACACTTTATTTTACATTTCAGGTTGCCCCTCTGTGAAAACATCTGGTCCCCTTGTGGGGACAGCTATGGTCCCACTGGTGTACGAGATTTTTCTCTTATCTGCTCTGGTTTAAAGGGTTCTCTCTGACAGCCATAGTCTGGACCTCCGTTCGGTCTGTATTGTGTCTTTGTTTCTGGCCCTTTAAGGCATGTGCAATAATGTGTTGATATTATAAATTGTTTTTTGGGAATGATCTTAGCTGAATGTGTGTCGAAATGATGATGTTTTATTTTAACAATCTGGTATCTGAATGGGTTTTTGAAGCATTGCACAATCTTGCAGTTAAAAGTCGGGTTTAGGTAATTGTTTAGTTTATGATTTCAGATAATTCATGCCAGAGAACATAAATACTTAGGATGGATAACTGAAGAACTCTACTTCCAAGTTGGCAAGAAACTTCCCAATCATACAGTCTTTTTTTTTCACCAATTTTGAATTGGGTAGCCTGGGAAAATGTCACTGTGTGTACCAGTGCATTAATTTGGACATGGATAGTAAATCATAGTATGGTGTCTGTTGACCAAACAAGATGTAAAGATATAAAATTTTGTGAATTGTATCTTAAACTTGTATCATAATTTTCAACATCCGAACCTGAAAATTATGGTTAAAATGCCTTAGTCCTGAGATGTCTGTTCAGAATAGCAGTTTTTTTCCTGCTCCTTCCAGACCTCAGCCATGACTTATGTTGAAATGCAAATGAAAGAAGCCTGCAAGCTTTGTAGGAGACTGATTTGAGATCTAAGGGAAAAAAAGGTAAATTGTATGGTATTTTCTAATTACTGGCAAGTCATTTTTTCTAGGACTCTTATTTTTTTTCTGAGATACTTTATGTTTTTTGACCTCATGATTTTGAGCATACAGAGCTAGGTTAATGTTTTTCTGATCAGTTCTATCTTTGACCAACTGTGGACTTCTTGAAACATTGCAATAAAGATTTCACCTGCGAAATGCTACGAGGCCTTTACTATTATTATGTGTGCACAATTTTGTTATGTGTTGTATGTCTATATATACATATGTCCGTATATCATATATATGATACATAAATTAACATATATAAGGAGCGCTCATAAAAAAAAGCGCTCATAAAAACAAATTTTAAAAAGTGGATCCAAAGATCTTTAATTCACGTGATTTAAATGTTTCAATTTAAATTGGATAAAGAGATAAAAACAAATGTCTTTAAATTTAAGCTTACAAAGTTTTCTAGGTGTTCAAACATCTAACAAAATATTAACATCTACAAAATGTCTAATATGAATTGGCTCTAGTACCTTTCCTTCAACATAAAAATGGTTTACACTGTTCAATACGTTTCTCTAACTTTTTGATAAATAAGTAAAGTAAATTTGATATGGGATTACTCATTCATGAGTACTTTAGTTAGATATCTGATTGATTTACTAAGATCTGTATTTTTTTTAGTAAACTCTGTATAAGATTGTAAAAATCAGTCATGTGTTAATGAGGCAAAAATTTCTTAAAACATAAGTTTACCCATAACATTGAGTTTATTAAGATTTATGTTTTCTAGAGCAAGCAACCATAAAAATTAAACAACTGATTAAATAAGAACTGTTATTTTAGAGCACTGTACTGCCATTTCTTTAAAAGCCAAACTTGATTAATGTAGAAACATAAATGTAATTGTTATGCTATTAATGTTTTCATATCTTACAGGTATGCAAGTCTGTAAGGTAGAAACCTTAAAAGAGCATTATATCAAGCTGGTGCTCTGAAGTTGTGTGGTAAAAAATATATTGTGGATTTATTTACCTGTTATCAATAAGATATGTAAATTTTTATGTTACTTTTTACATTGGGGAACAATTTAAATGTATTTTTAAGTTAATTAGAGCCTAATATTTGTAAAGGTTAAAAACTTTCAGCATTTCTTTAATTCATGTTTTAAATGTGATATCATATGGTGTTAGCTAATGTTCATGTGACCTCAAACAATTTATGTAAACTTTGTCAAAAGATATTTAAAAATAAAGATCAGCTTTAGAATTAAAATACTTAAGATTTATAAAGAGCCCTGCCTTACCTGAGATAAGGCTGTGTGTCCCATCTTACTACATGTGAGAATGACTATGAAACATGTAGGTCAGATAATATTTCTTTAAAGTTATGTTAAAAAGTTTTTTTTATTGTCAATATTCCTAGGATCTCAAACAGGGGATATAATGTATAACTCAGCCAAAAAATTCAGGGAAGATATTACACGAACTAAGTATTTTTACTTTTGTTAATTTTAGTTTGAAATTTTCTTATAAGTGATCTAAAGATTCCCTGTTAGTGTTTTACAAATGCGTTGTTTTAAGAACACAACATGGGTTTATTCAAGATAATAAGTCATCAACTACAATACAGACAGAATAATACAGATCCCAATTAATAAAAAGGTAATTATAAAGTTATAGACATTATAGCCCAGTACTCTTAATATAAGGCTGTTAAAATTTATTTGCTGGATGTTTAAGATTAGGATTTAAAATTAATGTTAAATGAAAAGGGCCAAGAAAACCAATATTTGGCTCTTGCCCTCTGAGTCAGTCTGAATCCAGGGAACAGGGGACTTCTCTAAAGAGCTTTGCAACTCTGAGCCACATAACCTCCTGATCAGGGAGATTAATGAGACCACTGGAGAACAGAAAGCCAATCAGTGCATTTGTTACAAAGAGGAGAGTCATCAGAGAAAGGAGACATCCCTGATGCTTCTGAGGGAAGCCAAATGGTCAAGCAAGACCTGGACCCACCTAGCGCAAATGGCACTAGCAGAACTGAGAATCTCCTCTCAAGTTTCCCCAGAATTGATTCCCACAAAAGCTCAGCTGACTGTTAACAATAGATAGAAACAAAAGTCAGTTTGACTGCTTCATCTTAAACACTTAGCAAAGACAGTTAAGACCAAAATACAGCCACTCCTGGGCATATTAAATAATAATAATAATAATAATAATAATAATAATAATAATAATAATAATAAAATTTTAAGGTATGCACTTTATCATATCCTCCCAAAACAAGTAAGACTGGAGGCTACAAAGAAGGATTCTCACACAGGAATGCCTAATACTTATAAAAAGAGACTATCAAGAAGAGCTGCCACAGGCAGAAGTTTTCAGTTTAAGACCTACAGATATTCCTAACCTACAAAGGTAGGCTTGGTGTTTGCTAGTACGATTATCCAGCCCTGAGTAACAGAATTAAAGGTTTCTCTATTAGACGCAGAGGTCATACTAGTAAAAGGATTTTACAAGATCAGATGACATTAAATTATTAAATTGTGTCTTATTGGGAGGGCCAACTGTAACACTTAAAGTTAAATATTAAGTTGACAGTCCTGATAACTGGGGATATTAAAGACTGGTGAGGGAATTTCTATACAGTGACATGTTGTAGCTGCTGCAACATTTATCCAGTACTCATGGTTTTTGTTTCACTCATAGAAGAACCCATTCACAGATGACTTTACAACCTGTTCTTCCCCAACCTGACTTCAAACCGAACTGACTTCTAAAACGCAACTCATGTCACTCAACTGACTTCTAATAGGCAACTCATGTCCCTCACGCCGAGCCCACTCACGTCACCCTGTCTCAGGAGAGAAGAAGAAAAAATTAGTGATGCCACTCTTCTTACAACAATGGAGAGAAAGATAAATAGACTATCAATATAAGTAATTAAGAAGGGTAAAATCAGCGAGATCGGTTTTGGGTGAGTTCTAAAAATTTGGAGACTCTTACCTGAGGGATTAAAATTTCCTCGGTGCTCTTCCCATAATCTATCAAAGATTTGAAAGGGACACAGAGAAAAGGGGGGAATTGTAGACCCAACCTGATCTTTTATTAAAATTGGGAGCCATCATGCCACAAAGCCATGAAAAGATAATTTTGGCTTTACCATTAATTACTTCAAATTCTGAACCTGCGTGGAATGCCTGCCCGCGCCTTGAACTCACACATGCCTGGCTCTCTGACCAGATAGCAGCCCTCTCAGAAACTTTAGTGACACATCATAAATATTTGCCTTCTCTGGCAAGACAACAACCCTCTCTGAGGCTCTAATGGTCCTCATGGATTCTCATGTAGGGACAGCAAAAAAATTGTAAACTACCTTTAGTGTGATGTTTATCAGAGTTCTGTTATCTGTAACCCCCCTTTTGTGTAACTTTCTGGGCTATAAAGCTGGGCTGTAGGAAAGCTGGGGTTGCTGTCTTGTTCCCTTCGTTTTGGGAGGGACAGGCAGCATGGCCGGTGGAAATAATAAGCTTAATTTTATTTGATTTTAATTTGAGTCAGTGGTCTTTTCTAGCGTCCTGGTCTAACAGGTAAACACTCCAAAAACATGGAGCTCTGCCGGCCTAAAGACTTCTTGAGAAACTTCCTCTGAGTTTGGGCACTTGAAATATATGTTGTTGCAAGGAGATTTAGCTTCCTTTCTAGTGACACCATAAAAGCTGCGTCTGCATCTACGTGACCTGGAGGACATGGTTTCTTGTATTCTAATGAACATGAGGCAGCAGTGCTGAATATTCTATTTGTAGGTAAACTGTGGCCACTTGGTGCTAACTGTCTCCCCGTGTGAACTGTGAAGCCATTTGGTCATCCTCCACTTTTCGTGGTGTTTCTTACTGCTGCACTGGGAGTTTGGTATTTGCTTCATGAAATACAATGAGTTCAACTGGGACCCAGTATTAGAGGGAGTTCTGTCACTTGTGGTGGGTCAGGGTCTGCAGGAGAATGCAACAACCAGGCTTCTATCTCACAAAGCTTGCCCCTTTGTCCATAGAAATCTGACTCTGAACTTTGCCCGGAAACCTCTCCATATAACAAGAAGGGTCTGCTGGCTGCACCATATCAGTCACAAGCCATTTTGAAGGCAATGGAAAATCCTCATGGCCACACCACAGCTGTATTATCACACACCTGCCCACCACTGCAAAAGGCCCACTACTCAGCAGGGTCCAACTTACTGGCATCTTTGTTCTACACCATTTTCATGAAATACCGTCAATCATGGCATTCTCTTGTACACTCATGACCAGGAAAAAGACATCCAAAGGTTCTCCAGTGCCACCTGGTTAAGGGAATTTAAAGAATTTTATTGTATTTATCTAGCCATTTTTCATGGATGAAGTTGGAGGCACTGTGGTTTTCAGTTCAGTAGTGAGACACTACCTGCTTTCTCAGGAAAGACCCCTCTTCAGAGCTCTCCTGGAATTTGGCCATCCTCACATCAGTAGTTACCAAGAAAGACCGATTCTGTCCTTGGTAAATCCAAACATGTGTGGCCACTGGAACTGTGACTGGGAATGCCTCTGGGTGCCTGGCATCCTGGATCCCAAGTTCAGAGAGTTCCATCACCAAGAAAATGATATAGGTCACTTCCTTCAGGAACTGAATGAGGTCACTGCCTTGGCAACCTCTTTGTCCTAACAGTTGCTTCCAAGTGTCCCAATAGATGGAGGCTGCCCCTACTTCCTGTGACACTTTCACAAGTAAGAATGGTATATCAAACATAGGCACCCGTGAACAGCTCTCCACACAGGCCTGGTTTGGTTCATCTTCTCTACATTAAGAAGAGATAGACTGCTTCAGACACACCCCTTCATCCTGACTGTTTTTTTTTTTTTGTCATGAAAGATGACTTTTGCTCTCTCAGGTCCTTCATAGCTTTCTATATCTCCCCCAGGGTTCACTTCTGCATGGACCTTTGAGGTTCTCAGCAGATGGAAGATCTCTTACATTTCTATATAAGACCAACTCTGTCCTTGCTTTTCTGTAAAGTTAGATTGAGGAAACAAAGTATGGTTAGGGTTAATAACATGTTTGATTTGGGTTAGGAATCATTCTGCTGCATGAATAATGGTATTGGGAACCTGCAATATTTATAAGTATATATAGAGGTGAAATATATGTATGAAAACACAAATCTAGGTAAGATTTGAAGCCCAAAAGGGCATTGGATCCTTGATTGGGATACTTCACTCGGAATTATGTTGTGCACATGTGTCTCAGATAAATCTATACATAATGGCATAGGACCTTATACCTTGGATAATTGAATGTCGAAGAGAACATCCAGTCAAAAAAGGATACTTGGTAGGATTAGGAAGATAGTTGGTAGGATTAGAAAAAAAGAGTGAGTATAGGATTTGGACAAAAAGTTCTTTAGCAATAGGGTTTCAGGTAGACAGAAAATGTAAATGTCAGCACATGTGAAGAGTCAGTCACAATGATGAACTGGGGAAAATATGTAGGAAAGCAGATATCATTAGAGACATTAGGAAATCAGGCAAATGATAAAGTGATTGATAGGATTAGACATTTTCAACAGGCTTGAGGTTGAATACATAATCTTTGGAAGAAACAAATATGTAGTCACCAATAGGATTGACATTTGAGAGCATTAGGCAACCTGGACATGGGTGATTTTCATAATCCATACTCACATTCCATTTAGGCTTTGGTACAATTGTAAGTGTGACTTTGCATTTTGTTGACAGAATATATATGTAGATCAGGTGACATGAGTCTTTCTTGCACCATTTCTGGGAGCAATATTTAGAAGAGATATAAATTAGTATTGGGGGCACAAATAGGTGTACCATGTGTGAATATATAATATAACTGATTCCAACTTTAGAAATTGGAATAAATTGATATCTGAAAATACACAGGAAATGTTATATTGACATACATACATTCATTCCAACCAGTTATACATCTAATGGTAATATTAGGGTTGTGGTTTATCATAAAGTGTGTGTGAATTTTGCTTCAAAATTGATTATGGAAATCGAAAATAATGTGTTTGGAAAGAAGTCTCAATAAATAACCAGTCAAAAGCAAGGAGGAATACATGTGTACTGAAGCAGGAAGTGATTGAATGTGTTTCAAATGTCTTTAAATTTGTGAACTTGTGGATGAAATGTATATACTATGATGTACAAAAACTGAAGAAATAGTAATGTACCAGTGTTAAAAAAAAATGAACGTCAAAATACACATCAAGCCCCTTTGGAATCTACTTGCATTGATGTTAAATTGGGTCAGTTACAGTAGAAATATAAGGATTTGTTTGCACCATTCAGTGAAGTGAGTTTTCAGTACTAGAAAACAAATATGTATTTCAGGTGGATGAATATTTCTGAAAATAATCGTATGAAAATTTGATTATAAAACCACATACATGATCATGAGTGAATTATTTAGGGAGTGTATAATAGGACACATATATTTTATATTTGGAAAAATCTAGAGTATATATATATATATATATATATATATATATATATATATATATATATATATATATATCTCACAGAGAAACATTAGAAAGTAGCAATGTATATGCCAATCAAAATTCATCGTGAAATATATATCATCCACCGATCCAAAAATATTAATTTTACTCAACATGGATTTATGTATAATGTTGTTCAACTCAAAATCTCACTCATAGTTTGAATTTTCAGTTCCAAAAGCATTTAGGAGGGGTGATCTCTTCTCATACTTTGTTTCTGCTAAGTTAGCCACCTCACAAAAATGTACGTGTGATACCAGGTAGGATTTTTTATGTGCATATAAAAATACATGTGCTGAATTGGCTACAGAAAAAAGGAGACAGAAATTCACATATGTGTTAACTTTAAAAACACATGGAGTACTATTTCAACATACAATTGACAAGATTTATAACTCCTACACTATATCATGCAAAAGGCAAGACCAACTATACACCATGCCTCCTCTGAACTGCTTGTATTAATATTATGTTTGGGTTATTTGTCTCCATCATATTAGGATTAGTAGTCAGAGTCTATTAGGGTATGGGTTACTGACAGGAATTTAGTATTTCAAATGGAAAATTGGAAAATGAATCCAATGTGTATGTAAATATGTGCTACACAAAAATCTTCCCACTCTCATCCAGAACAATACCTTGACAACACCTTCACCCCATGTAAGACACAATTAGAGGAGAAGAGTTAGAAAATCCATGAATACATATCTGCAATGGAATGCGATCAGGAGTTCACAACCTTGGAAGTGTTAAGGAGTTTCCAAAAGTAAGGGACAGGGTAAACACTTCAAAAACATGGATGTCTGTTGTCCTAGAGACTTCTTGAGATACTGCCTGTGAGGTTGGGCACTTGAAATATATGTTGTTGTCAAGTGCTTTAGCTTCCTTTCTAGGGAAACCATAAACCTGGGTCTGCATCTATGTGACCTGGAGGACACGGTTTCTTATTTTCCAATGAACATGAGACACCAGTGCTGAATTCTCCCTTTGAAGGTAAACTGTGGCCCCTTGGCGCTAAATGTCTCTAGTGTGGACTATGAAGCCATATGGTCATCCTCTATTTCGTGGTGTTTCTTGGTGCTGCACTGGAAGTTTGGTATTTGCTTCATGAAATACAAGGAGTTCAATGGGGACACAGTGCGTGAGGGATTTCTGTCACATGTGGTGGGTCAGGGTCTGTAGGAGAATACAAGAACCAGGCTTCTATTCCACATAGCTTGCCCTCTTGAACATAGCAACCTGATTCTGAACAATGTCCTGAATCCTCTCCATGTAACAAGATGCCTTTACATATAAGGGTCTGCTGGCTTCACCATGTCAGTCACAAGCCATTTGGAAGCCAATGGCAGATCCACATGGTCCCACCACTGATGTTTTATCACACACATGCCCACCATTGCTCTTGGCCCACTAATCAGCAGGATCCAACTTTCTGGCATCTCTGTTAAACACCATTTTCATAAAAACCAGTCAATCAAGGCACTGTCTGGTATACTCATTGTTGGGAAAAGTATAAACGGCAGCCATACCCCAGAAAAAAAAACCCAACATGGCGCCTAAGCACTTCTTCTTCCTACATTCTTCTTTTCTGCAGTGGTGCGAAATGTTCCCGCCCGTGTGAACTCTTCTGCTGGCGCCAATTTCAAATCTTGCTGGCCGGGAATCTTAGCCCCAATAAGAACTAATTCCTGGGCTCCGGAGCTGATATCTGAAAGAACTTGCCAATAAACGGATTGCCTGCCATTTATCTAAGCCCTCCCATCTCCTCCTTAGTTCTATATAAGCACACAGCTTTTTGCAATAAAATTGGAATTCTCCCGGTGAAGTGCCTTTGCGTGGGGAGTTCTTTCATTCTGGTGCCCCGTGTGAGGATATGGGTGAGCTCTTTCCAACAAGAGCCCGGTCCACTGCTCCACCATGGCACTCTGCCCTGGTCTGCTCTTTTCAGACGCAGGCTTCCTGCACTCACCACTGATTTGTTGTATGTAAGCCTCCCCTGACGCCGGCTCGCCAACTCCCTTCGGGCTACCGCTGGCTTTGTGACCATGATCGTCTTTCACACTCTAGACACCTGGTAGGGGGGAGGGAATTCCTCCCACTAAGACCTTTACTGGTTGCAGTGGACCCTCTGGTGATCCGTTTCCCTTTGGGGTGTGAGGCTTCTGAGTTTACATGAGAGGCTCTGTGGTTTTTCCTCCTCTGCTGCTGCTGCTGCTGCCAGCTAGAGTTGCTGTTTCCTGCGGGCCTGCTGTGTCTGGCTGAAGCTGCCTCTCTGCTCGGGGAAAACTGAACTCCCATCCTGGAACTGCATTCTGCTGGAGCCGGAGTTCTGTTTTCATTACTTACTTCTTCTGCTGCGTTCGAAAACTTTCCTGATGTCAGGTTGCCCGTGGCTCCGAACCCATTGGGTCTCATAGATCGCACTTCACTGGTGACGATCAGGTAGTGCCCTCTGTATTTCCTCATGATGGCTGGTCATTTTGGGGATGCCCACCTGACCCCCATTCGCCCTGAGCACTTCCCGGAGTCCGTTCCAGGCCGGGTTTTCTCTTTGTCTCTCTTGCTTACACTTATTCTCTCTCTCTCTCTCTCTCTCTCTCTCTCTCTCTCTCTCTCTCTCTCTCTCTCTCTCTCTCTTCCATCTCTCCCTGTGACTGTGGGCACCTCTTTATCTGTACCTGAAACCTCACCTCTCAAAAGTTTAATAAAAAATCTGGCCACACTCTCCCTCACACCAGACATCAAGCCCAAACTTCTAATCAAATTCTGTACCCAAGATTGGCCTACATATCCACTGGATAATGGCAATCATTGGCCTCCAGAAGGCTCCTTAGATCCAAACCTCCTCTTGGACCTTTTTAATTACTGCCAGCATCTGAAAAAGTGGAGTGAGATTCCCTGTATTGAATGTTTTAGCCTTCTCGCACAGCATCCTGTCTCTGCTCCTCCTGCCCTCCCTCTCAGGTCCTTCTTGCTTGCAAACCCCTCTCTTCCCCTAGTTCTACTCCTGACTTCGCAGATTCTTCCTCATTCGACCCAGCAGATCAACCCCCACCTTATCCCCCAGCCCCAACTGACCCTTCTCTCCCGCAAAATTCTCCTCTTCCTCTGCCTGATTCCACGGATCCTCAACCTTCCATTTCATCCCCCTCCCTTCCCCACTCTTCTGCCTGCTCCACCTCCTCCTCTTCCACAGAGACATTCCATTCCCCTCCCTTTCCTTCCTGTCCACCGCCTGCCTCTTTCAGTCCTCCTGTTTCCAGGTCTAAGGGACTCCTTCCCACCCCCAAGACAATCGCACCCCTTCGTGAGGTAGCTGGTCCCAAGGGTGTCATCAGAGTCCACGTGCCCTTCTCCATGTCGGACATTACTCAGCTAGAGAGGAAGTTAGGCTCTTTCACCACTGACCCCACCACTTACATTCGGGAGTTTCAATGGGTACTGCAAGCATATAGCCTCACTCATCATGACATCTACATGCTCTTGGCCAATAAACTTCTCCCCAAGGAAAGGCAATGGTTCTGGGAGCTAGCCCAAGCCCATGCTGATGAAAATCATAGGACCAATCATAACCACCCACAGGCCCTCATGCTGTCCCAGAGCAGGATCCCCTATGGGCTTACAGTCTAGTGACCTTTTTACATCCTGCCTCTTGGCGGGACTGAAAAAGGCCACCCGCAAGGCTGTTAACTTTCAAAAGATGCAGGAGGTCATTCAAAGGAAGGAGGAAACACCTTCAGAATTCCTGGATAGACTAACCAAGTCCCTTCAGCAGTACACAAACCTCGACCCAGAAACCCCTGATGGCCGTCATGTCTTAATGACATATATTCTGGCCCAAAGCTACCCTTACATTAAAGCCAAGCTTAAAAAGTTTGAACAGGGCCCTGCTACTCCTCAGACCAAAATCCTTGCTGTCACTTTCAAGGTTTTTTATGGTAGAGAGGATGAAAGTGAATTCCGTAGGCAGAGGGCTGAAAATGCCAAATTCCAAATGTTGGCCCAGCTCATTCAGAGAAGGCCATCACCATGCTGTCCCAATATGACCCCCCCTGGAGCTTGCTTCAAATGAGGTAAGGAGGGACATTGGACCAGGAATTGTTCTTCGCCGAAGACACCCTACAACCCCTGCGCAAAATGCCATCAAAGTGGACACTGGGGGGCAGACTGCCCAACAACCCAGAAGGGAGGTTGGTCTGCTGCCCAGCAACCCCAGCCTCACCTGGGCTTGGCAGAGGAGGATTGACGGAGTCCTGGGCCTTCCCTCCAGACTATTACCATCAAGAATCAAGAGCCTAGGGTCACCTTCCTGGTGGATGGACGCTTCATTAACTTCCTCTTGGATACTGGTGCCGCTTTTTCGATTTTGAGGGAGTATTAGGGTCCTACCACACCCTCAAAAACTCCTATTGTCAGGGTAGGAGGTAAAAAGATTTTTCCTCAAACCCCCCCCAATCATGTTATATGCAGCGATCTCTTTTGTCCTTCACTCACTCCTTTCTTGTTATGAGCCATTGCCCCATTCCCTTTCTGGGAAGGGACATACTCTCACTATTAAAAGTCACCATTCACTTATCACCCCACACCTCTCCTACCTCTCATTTCCTCATGATATTCCTAGGGGCAGATACACCTCCTTCATGCACTCTCCCACGACTATCTAAACCATTTAACCCTGAGGTTTGGGACACAATTACACCCTTTATGGCTAAATGCAGTCCTATTCATATTGTCTTACGGGATCCTTCAAGATACGTTAGTCAACCACAATATCCACTCACAACAACACCCCTCCTTGGATTAGAACCCATCATCCAGGATTTATTATGAAAGGGGTATCTTAGGCCTACACACTCTCCTTTCAACACACCCATTCTGGCAGTTAAGAAACCTAACGTGTCCTACAGGCTGGTTCAAGAACTTCGCCTTGTCAACTCCTCTGTGGACCCCATCCACCCGCTAGTGCCCAACGCTTACACCCTCCTCTCTCAGATCCATGCCACTACTACTCACTTCTCAGTCCTAGATTTAAAAGATGCATTCTTTTCTATTCCCTTGTTCTCAGAATCTCAGGATATCTTTGCTTTTTCATGGACTGACTCTCACACCCACCATTCTCATCAGCTTACCTGGACTGTCCTCCCACAGGGATTCAGGGATAGCCCCCATCTCTTTGGCCAATTTCTTGCCCAGGACCTCACATCCTTTCACCTGACCTGTCCTGACTCTACTCTACTTCAATATGTCTATGACCTTCTTCTATGTAGTCTTTCTGGGAACACTCTCAATCCCACACCGCTCAGCTTCATAAATTCCTAGAAGACAAGGGATATAGGGAGTCTCCCCACAAGGCCCAGGTTTCCCAGTCTTCGGTCACCTATCTTGGTTTTTGCCTTACACCCGGGAAAAAGGAAATAACACTGGATAGAAGGCAACTCCTCTGTGATCTTTCAGTGCCCTATACGAAAGCCAAAATACTATCATTCCTAGGATTAGCAGGTTATTTTAGGGCCTGGATCCCAAATTATTCTCTTCTCTCCAAACCCCTGTATGACCTAGCAAAGGGACCCCCTAGTGAATCTCTTGCCTCCTTTCCCATCTACCACTTCCGCAGGCTTCAGCAACTCCTCTTAAAGGCACCTGCCCTTCACCTTCCAGATCTTTCAAGAACATTTCATCTATATGTCCATGAAAAAGGGGGGCAAGCACTTGGGGTGTTAGGTCAAAACTATGGGCGTACATTTGCACCTGTGTCATATTTGTCCAAGCAACTAGACCCTACCATCCGTGGGTGGGCCCCTTGCTTAAGAGCTCTGGCTACTGGACAAATTTCACACAAAGAAGCCTCTAAGCTGACTTTTGGGGCCCCTTGAACTATCCACTCCCCACATCACTTGAAGGATCTTTTAGCTTAAAAGGGCCTTCAAACTCTCCCTACATCCAGATTTCTGTCGCCCCTCACTTCCTTTCTGGAAAACCCTAATATTATTTTCCTCCCCTGCTCTGCACTGAACCCTGCCTCACTGCTCCCAATGACTCCCATGTCTCACATACCAACTCATAATTGCTTGGAAACCTTAGATAATTTCCTCCCCTGTCATTCTTCCATTTCTGAGAGACCACTCAGCAAGCCTGACCTTATCTGGTTTACTGAGAGCAGTTCCTTTAGGGAGAACGGAACTCATTACTCTGGATACGCTGTATTTTCAGCCACTGAGATTATAGAGGCCAAAGTTTTGCCTTCAGGAACTACAGACAAGTAGGCTGAACTTATAGCATCCACTCGTGCCTGCCTTCTAGCACAAGGCAAATCCCTCACCCTCTAAACTGATTCAAAATATGTCTTCCATATCTTATTATCCCATGCTGATATTTGAAAGTAGCGAGGCCTACTTACCACCAAAGGTAATGCGATCACTAATTCAGCTTTTATAACCAATCTAATAGAGGCCACTTACCCACCCAGTTGGGAGTTGTCCATTGTAGGTCCCATCAGAAGGACGGCTTTCTTATCACTGAGGGCAATGCCAAAGCTGACCAGGCGGCACGAATGGCTGCTACCACTTTCAATTATGGCCTCCATGGGGGACATATAATGGCCACTTTAGACAGCTCATCTGAAGCCCCTACGTCTTTCAGTAAGAACAAGCATCTTTTCAAGTTCCTTCATACTCTATTCCTTTCCAATTCTCAGTCTTTGACGCTCTTTTTACAGAGTTTCTTTTCCCCACCCCCTCTGACAAGCCATGCTACAGAATATAGCCTCTAATTGTCAGATCTGTCAGCGGACCAACCCTCATACTCCTTTAAGGCCCAAACCTTTCCCTTTCCACCAAGCCCGGGGACACATTCCCGCTGCTGACTGGCAGGTAGACTTCACCAACATGCCCACAGTATGGCGCACTAAATACCTCCTTGTCTTTGTGGACACTTTCTCTGGTTGGGTTGAGGCATTTCCCACTTCCAATAAAAAGGCTTCCACTGTAGCTTCAATCTTACTGACAGACATCATCCCCAGGTTTGGTATGCCCACTTCCCTACAATATGACAATGGCCCTGAGTTTACTTCTAGGATCACACAAAAGGTCTCTCAAGCCCTCTCCTTCAAGTGGCATTTCAACTGTCCATATTTCCCCCAGGCTTCAGGGAAAGTGGAAAGGGTAAATCGTACTCTAAAGGAAGTCCTTTCCAAATTGACAATGGAATTAAACATAGACTGGTTCAAACTCCTTCCCTTGGCTTTGCTTCGAATCAGAGCTCTCCCTAAGAAACCATCTTTACTGTCTCCTTTTGAGATAATGTATGGAAGACCTCTTATAACCCCTGGGTTGGTCATTTCACAAGGACCTCTCACCCGAGATTTGTCTTTGCCTCTCTTGCTCCATCTCCGCTCGGAACTCTGGAAATATCAGGACTGGCTTCTTCCGGACCCAGTCTCCTCTCCAAACACTCCTCCCTTAACACCTGTTAGTCTAGTCTATTATAATACCCCAGAGGAGAAAGGGACTCTTGCCGCAAAATGGGAAGGCCCCTATCCTGTCATTCTCTTTACCCTTACCGCCGCCAAACTCTCCTTACCAGACAACTGTCTCACTCCCTGGATTCACATGTCTAGGTTGAAGCCACATCACCAGGAGGCCCCACCTGCTGAAGACAGGGCCACCCCAGAGGAACTCCAAGAATCACCTACTGAACCTCCCCTTTACTCCTGCTCTCCACACCCATCTCACCCATTTTAGTTGTGGCTCACACAGTTTTCCTTGCAGCCCAATTCCTCTTAAAGAAGGCACAATGAGCTCTCCCAACACCCTAGTCTTCTCTAACTGCTTGTTTTTTGTGCTCTGCTTATTTTCTGTGCTCTGTCAGGACTGGTCTTTACCCTCCTCACCTACCATGCATTTATTCTCTTTTCGGGAACGATACTCAGAACATGGCATGCAGAAGGTCTGCGCAGTGGATCCAACTACTTGCTTCATCCACAACTGCACCTGTATTTCCCTAAAATTGTCACCTTCAAGGACCTTCGTCCCTGGTAGCTGGAACTGGCCTTTCATTTGCTTCCTTTTTGATCAAACAAAAGACTATTGTCATTGGTGGCCTGAGATTTATAATGGGTGCCCCTATTGGTCATGCATGTTCCATGATGAACGTGGTAGCTATTCTTACCACTCATTTGGTTACCCTGAAGGGTGGACTTCTAGTTACATAAAGTGGCATAAAGGCTCTTCATCCAGTAACAATGGATGGTATACTTTAGATAAACCTGACCCCAAGGCCAAACGATGGGGCTATGTTTAGTTTGCTGTCTATGCTCGGACAACCTCAGTCAGACCCACAGGGTGGATGACTATTGGCCGCACCCTGATTACGCAACCTAAGGCAACCATTCAGGTAGTCGAACACATTAAGGACTCAGAATCAAAACTTCGAGATCATATCCATAGCTCATGCAAAGAGGATTCAGAGCCTTCAACCCTCTCAGGTCCCCCTCCCACATGGCTCAATTTGCTACACCAAACTTTTTGATTATTAAACTCCACCCCTCTTTCTGTGCCTACTTCTCAGTGCTTTCTCTGTGCTTCACTTAGTCGTCCACTTCTAGCAGCAGTCCCATTAGCGGCAGGAAATATTCCAGCAAAACCCTACAATTTCTCTAAAAAGGACAACCCCTACATGTGACACGTATCCCACTGTGGGAAAGTTATTCCACCAATACTTTATTTCCTTTCATCTGTTTCCACCTGCCAATAATGAATCCTTTACCCATTTGTTCCTTGAGCTACAGCACCCCATAGAGCCCTGTGTTTATGCAACCTGGACATTTCCTCTGGTGTAATGGGTCTTTAAGTACCTCAACCATCAATGTCTCTGGCGCCTGTTTCTTGGTTACTGTAGTTCCTCAGCTATCTTTGTATACTCCCACCGAATTCTGACAGTTGGCCCTACCTTCCCGCACCCGTAGGGTAGTCTTTCTGCCGGTTCTGGTAGGCCTCATTTTAACAACCTCAGTGACGGGTCTCGGACTCTCTGGTGGAGCTATAGGTCATGCTCTATGGGATCCAATGACCTTCAACAAAAACTGCAGGAAACACTCAATACCATGGCTGAGTCTCTGGGTTCCTTGCAGCGGCAGGTTACTTCATTGGCACAAGTGGCTTTACAGAACCAAAGGGCAATTGATATTCTCACTGCAGAAAAAGGGGTTACATGCCTATTCCTCAGAGAGGAATTTTGCTATTATGTTAATGAATCTGGGCTAATAAAAAAAAATGTTGTTAAATTGCAGGAATTATCGACCCAATTGCTCAAACATACCTCCTCCAATCCCATAACGGGGTTCTTCCAATCCTATCTTGCCATGTACTTACTACATATCTTGGGGCCAATTATTTGGATGCTCCTTTTTTGTGCTCTCTTGCCCTGCATAATGAAGTGCCTTCAAACCCAACTGCATAAAATTCCTAATCAAACTTCCAACCAGCTTTTTCTTAGTCACTACCAGCCTCTGATGACCGATGAATCCCCAACATCTCCAAGAGAACAGTTCACTCAGTGATGAAGCTCACTACCAGGCACGATGGAATGCAACGGGTATTAGACAGCGGGAGACAACGAGCTCGGAGAACCTCTTAATCTGCCATCCTGGATTCATAGTCTTTACCACCTTCTAAGCTTTCTCATGGCCCTTGGCCTCTTCTATGTCAGTCCCCAAACATGGAACTTCTGCCAAAAATTGACATTTGCTTTAATTTTTATCTTCATTCTGTTTTTATTCGCTCTGATCTTCTTCAGGTGCTGGCGACACCATGTCCAGGCAACGCTTCCAGTATTTCCTTGAGTCTCTGTTACAGGACCAGTGGCTGATACCAACAATCTCTTCCATCCAGGACTGGTTCCATGCCATCGACATCTTTGGCTTCAGGGAACATTCATTGACTTCACCCCTATGAAAATAGCTGTCTATAGCCACTGGGTTTTATTTCTGGCTGCCATGATATCCCCATATCTGCCCCCTGAGCATTCCTCCACTTCTCTTTCTAGGCCCCACACCACCCCCACACAGCAGGAAGCAGCCAGATCTGACAAACGACGCCCCACTTCCTAAGAAAACAAAAAGGGTGGAATGTTGGGAAAAGAATAAATGGCAGCCATACCCCAGAGAAAAACCCCAACATGGCGCCTAAGGACTTCTACTTCCTACCTTCTTCATTTCTGCAGTGGCGCAAAAAGTTCCCGCCCTTGTGAACTCTCCCGCCAGCGCCAATTTCAAATCTCGCTTGTGGGGAACCTTAGCCCCAATGAGAACTAATTCCTGGGCTCTGGAGCTGATATTTGAAAGAACTTGTCAATAAACGGGTTGCTGCCATTTATCTAAGCCATACCATCTCCCCCTTAGTTCTATATAAGCACACAGCTTTTAGCAATAAATTTGGAATTCTCCCGGTGAAGTGTCATTGCGTGGGGAATTATTTCACTCATGTTCACCAACAGGATATCCAAAGGTTCTCCAGTGCCACCTGGTAATGGGAATTTAAGAAATTTGATAGTATTTATTTAGCCATTTTTGAAGGATGAAGTTGGAGTCACTGTGCGTTTCAATTAATGCAGGAACCATTATGTGGTGAGGAAGCTCATTTAAATGAAATCTCTGGAGAAATCTCACAGGCAAGGCTTCCCAAAAAGTGGCCAAAAGGTCACATGAAGCCAGGATCACTGAGGTCTACAATATGAGTTCCATTTGTGTTTAGACTCTCAATTATGGCTGCCAAGTCTTTCAAAATAAAATCATGTGATATCCTGGCGGAGATTCTCACTGCACTGTGGAAAGACACCCTGGCCCTCGATCTCAGTTTTCAAGGGCGCATCTCATGCGTGGCCTCCTAAAATCCCAACACATTTCATGGCAATACTTCTTTGAGGTAAATTCCAGAACTCAGTCTCTAAGAGGAATCATGCCAGAGTTCAAGCCCAGGTGGATCCAGTTATCTCTTCCAACCGCCAAACAAATGACCACAATTAAAACCAAACACTCCCACATGGCCCTCATCTTCTTCCATATAGACACTTATCATAACCTCTGGCTGGAGTTTTTCATGAGTGGTGCAGCCCAAGACAGTGTCAAAAATAAGCTCCCTTGCCCCTCATTTGCCTAAAGTCAAGGTGGCCTGGACACCCATCCGGTGAACCAGGAGTGATCAGATAGGCCAGCTGTTAATAATGCTCTGCATCTCCAATTTGAGGCCTACTGACTGTCAGGTATAGATTCTTTATATGATTTGGAGCCATGAGAAAACCGAAAAACCTATGGGTTAGCCTCTGCAGGGCTGTGCATAACTCATTTGAACCAAAGGATCCCTATTCTCACTTGATGGTGGTCAGGAACCTTACAAATGAATGCGAGAGTCTTCATTCACAATAATTGCTCTTTTGGCCATTTTGGTTTTGGATGCACACATGGGATCTCTCTTTACATCCATCAGGTGCTGAGAATCTAAGCCACAACCTCACACAGGGCCAAGAGGCTGATTCAGACACATCCCTTTCCAAAGCAATTAAGCAAAGAGCCACAGGTGATGCCCATTCATTTCCATTTGAAAACTGTTTTCTTCAGGCTTCACAAAGGGGTGGCCTGAGGCAAAGACCTTCCTGACATTCAGGGAAACAGAACAATTGATAAGCAAAAGGCCGAAAGCATGGTTTCTCCACTGAGACTTTCTTGGTCACACTGATATCTGAGTTTTCTGAGATGCTCGCCATTCCCTTCAGCTATCCAGGACATGGCAATGTCACAGAGCTTGGAGGTGGTACATATTTTGGACACAAACCCATGAGACTATTCTGGAGAGTGGTGAGAATTCTGGAAGAAACAGGAACTTAGGAAGGTAGCAGGTGTTGCCCATGGATAAGGCAAGCTGCAGTCCATTCATAAATTGGGCAGGATGAATGCCGGGAATCTTTCTACTATACAGGACATATCAATTGTTGCATTCTATTTTCTAATGTCTACAACCACGGACACAGTGGGATACACAGAAATAGAAACACTTGCCTTGTCCAACGACTTACTAGAAGAAGACCACTCCAAATCAAACAAACCGTCTTTCCTACCTATTCTCAGATCATGAGACAAAACCACAAAATCACACCCAACCCACAAAGACACCTCCTTCCCCCATGTAACTCTGTGACTATCCGGAGTTTCCTCTGAGTGGTGGGCCATACTATGTTCCCCAAAAATGGCCTGTCCTATCTCAGATCTGGTCTCCTTGGCCAACTCTGTGAAGTTGTCAGGAGCCTGCGGTGAACCACTACCTACTTTCTCAGGAAAGGCCCCTATTCAGAGCTCTCCTGGTATTTGGCCATCCTCACATATGTAGGTACCAAGAAAGACTGACACTCTCCTTGGTAAATTCAAACAAGTGAGCCTAATGGGTCTGGGACTGGACTGGCTCCGGGTGCCTGGCTTCCTGGATCCCAAGTTAAGAGAGTTCCATCACCAAGGAAGTGAGGTAGATCACTTCTTCAGGAACTGAATGAGGTCATTGCCTTGACAACCACTTTGTCCTAACAGTTGCTTTCAAGAGTCCCATGAGATGGAGGCTGCCCCTACTTCCTGTGACACTTTCACAAGTTAGAATGGTATATAAACCATGGGCACCCGGGAACAGCTCTCCACCTAGGACTGGTTTGGTCCATCTTCTCTACATTAAGAAGAGAGAGGCTGATTCATACACATCCCTTCATGCTGACAAGGTTGTTTGCCATAGAAGATGACTTTTCTCTCTCAGGTCTTTCGTAGCTGCCTACATCTTCTCAAGGGATCATTTCTGCATGGACCTTTGATGTTCTCAACAGGTGGAACATGCCCTACATTCCTGTATTTTAAGAGCAACCCTGTCCCTGCTGTTCTGTAAAGTTCGATTGAGAGAACAGTGTATGGTTTGGGTTAGTAACATGTTCAATTTGGGGTTAGGAATCCTTCTGCATGACGAATAATGGTATTGGGAAACTATGATATTTACAAGAATATATAGGTGAAATATAAGTATAAAAACAGAAATCAAGGGAAGATATGAAGTCCAGAAGGGCATTGGGCCCTTAATTGGTACACTTAGCTTTGAATTATTTTCTGCAAAAATGTCTCAGATAAATCTATATACAATGGCATAGGAGCTTGTACCTTGGATGATTGAATGTCGAATAGAACATCCACTCAAAAAGGGATTGTCGGTAGGATTAGAAAGATAGTCAGTAGGTTTACAAAGAAGAGTGAGAATAGGATTTAGACCAAAAGTTCTTAAGCAATAGGGTTTCAGGTAGACAGTGAATGTAAATGTCTGCACAAGTGAAGAATCAGTCACAATGATGAACAGGGGAAAATATGTAGGAAAATAGATATAAATAGAGACATTACTAAATCAGGCAAAGTATAAAGTGAGTGATAGGATTAGACATATTCAACAGGCTTGAGGTTGAATATATAATCTTAGGACGAAACAAAAATGTAGTCACCAATAAGATTGACATTTGAGAGAATTAGGCCACCTGGACATGGAAGGTTTTAGTAATCCATGCTCACTTTCCATTTAGGCTTTGGTACAACCTTAAGGGTGACCTTTGATTTTTTTGTCCAGAATATTACTGTGAAATAATGTATATATAGATCAGGTGACATGAGTATTTCTTCCACCATTTTTTGAGGAATATTTTGAAAACGTATAAATTAGTATTGAGGGTAAAAATAGGTGTACCCTGTGTCTATGAATATAGAGATAATGCATGAATAGACCATACAGTTAATAAATAATATAACTGGTTCCACTTTAAATAATGTATTGAATTGATATCTGAAAATACATAAGAAATCATATATTGATATATAATCATTCATAACAACTAGTTATACGTCTAATTGTAATCCTAGGGTTATGGTTTATCATGAAGAGTGTGTGAGTTTTGCTTCAAAAGTGATTGTGGAAATCAAAAATAATGTGTTTGGAAAGAAGTCTCATGAAAAGACCAGTTTGAAACATGGCGGAACACGTGTTTTCTGAAGCAGAAAGTGATTGAAAGTGAAATAAATGCCTATAAATTTGTGAACTTGTGGATGAAATATATATCCAATAATGTGCATAAACTGAAGAAATAGTAATGTACTAGTTTTGAATAAAAATGAACTTCAAAATACTTATCATGTCCCATTGGAATCTACTTACATTGATGTGAAAATGGATCAGTTACTGTAGAAATATTAGGATTTATATGCACCATTCACTGAAGTTAGTTTTCAATACTAGGAAAAAAATACGTATATCAGGTGAATGAATATTTCTGAGAATAATCTTGTGAAAAGTTGATTATAAATCCACATACATAATCATGAATGAATTTAGGGAGTGTATAATAAGACACATATATTAAATATTTTGGAATATCTGGAGAGAAAATATATATATATATATATATATATATATATATATATATATATATATATATATATCCACACACAGATTTTAAAAATTAGCAATATATATGCCAATCGAATTACACCGTGAAATATGTATCATCCACAGATCCAAAAATATTCATTTTACTGGATATGGATTTATGTATAACTTTTTTCAACTAGGAAGCTCACCCATAGGTTGAATTTTCAGGTCAAACAGCGTTTAAGAGGAGTGATCTCTTCTCACACTTTGTATCTGCCAAGTCATGTAACTCACAAGAATGTACCTGTGATACCAGGTACGATTCTATATGTGCATATAAAACTACATGTGCTGAATAGAATACAGAGAAAGGGAGACAGGAATTCACATATTTGTTAACTTTAAAAGCACATGGAAAACTATTTCAACAAAAAATTGACTAGATTTATAACTCCTACCCTATATAATGCAAAAGGCAAGTCCAAGTATAAAACATGCCTCCTCTGAACTGCTTGTATTTCTATTCTGTTTCCGTTATTTTTCTCCATCATATTAGGATTAGTATTCAGAATCTAGCAGGGCATGTGTTAGTGTCAGGGATTCAGTATTTCAAATGTAAAATAGAAAAATGAATCCAATGTGTATGCAAATATGTGCTAAACAAAATCTTCCCACTCTCATCCAGAACAATTCCTTGACATTTTTTTCGCCCAAAGTAAGACACAATTAGAGGAGAAGAGTAATAAAATCTGTGAATAATATGCTCAGGAGTTTACAACCTTGGAAGTGGTAGAGGAGTTTTCCTAGTATGGGACAGGGTAAACACTCCATAAACATGGAGCTCTGCTGGCCTAAATACTTCTTGAGAAACTGCCTCTGAGTTTGGGCACTTGAAATATATGTTGTTGTCAGGAGCTTTAGCTTCTTTTTAGTGAGACTATCAAAGCTGTGTCTGCATCTATGTGACCTGGAGGACATGGTTTCTTATTTTCCAATGAACATGAGGCAGCAGTGCTGAATTCTCTCTTTGTAAGTAAACTGTGGCCACTGGGGGCTAAGGGTATTCCCATGTGGACTGGGAAGCCATTTGGTCATCCTCCACTTTTCGTGTTGTTTCTTGCTGCTGCACTGGGACTTTGGCATTTGCTTCATGAAATAAAAGAAGTTCAACTGGGACACAGTTCTGGAGGCAATTCTTTCATGTGTGGTTGGTCAGGGTCTGCAGGAGAATGCACCAACCAGGCTTCTATCCCACATAGCTTGGCCCCATGTCCATAGTAACCTGATTCTAAACATTGCCCGGAAACATCTCCATATAACCAGAAGCCTTTACATGGAAGGGTCTGCTGGCTGCACCATGTAAGTCACAAGCCATTTGGGATCCAATGGCAGATCCACATGGCCCCACCACAAATTTTTTATCACACACCTGCCTACCACTGCTCTAGGCCCACTACTCAGCAGGTTCCAACATACTGGCATCTCTGTTCTACACCATTTTCATGAAACCCACTCAATCAAGGCACTGTCTTGTATATTTACGATCAGCAACAGGACATCCAAAGTTTCTCCAGTGCCACCTGGTCATGGGAATTTCAAAAATTTCATGGTATTTATCTAGGCATTTTTCAAGGATGACGTTGCAGGCACTGTGGGTTTCAATTCATTCAGGAACCTTTAAATGGTGAGGAAGCTCATTTCAATGAATGCTCTGTAGAACTCTCACAGGCAAGGCTTCCCAAAGAGTGGCCAAAATGTCACATGAAGCCAGGCCTATTGAGGTCTACAATGTGACGTCCATGGGTGTTGTGACTCTCAACAATGGCTGACAAGTCTTTCAGAATTAAATCATGTGATCTTCTGGCTGAGATACCCAGGGCTCTGTGGAAAGCCACCCTGGGCCTAGATCTCAGTTTCCAAGGGTGATTCTCATGGGTGGACTCCTAAAATCCCAACAAAATTCATGGCAATACTTCTCTGAATTCAGTCTCTAAGGGGAATCACACCAGAGTTCACGCCCAGGTGGTCCAGGTCATGTCTTCCAACCGGACACAAATGACCAAAATTAAAACCAAAACCCTCCCATATGGCCCTCATCTTCTTCCATATAGACACTAATCACAACCTCTGGCTGAAGGTTTCCATGAGTGGCAGAGTCCAAGAGAGTGTTCAAAATAACTCCCTTGCCCCTCATTGGCGTAAATTCAGGGTGGTCTGGACACCCTTCATGTGAAACAGGAGTGATCAAATATGCTAGACGTTAATACTTCTATGCTTCTCCAATTTGTGGAAAACTGAGTGTCAGGTATATATTTTTATGTGATTTGCAGTCATGAGAAAACACAAGCTCCTCTGCAGGTCTTTGAAGAACCCATTTGACCCAAAGGATCCCTATTCTCACTTGATGGAGTTCAAGAACTTTAAAGAGGAAGGCGACAGACTTCATCCACAAGGACTGCTTTTTGGCCATTTTGGTTTTGGATGCACACATGGGATCTCTCTTTACATCCACCACGTGCTGAGTATCTAAGCCACAACCTCACACAGGGCCAAGAGGCTGATTCAGACACATCCCTTTTCAAAGCAATTAAGCAAAGAGCCACAGGTGATCCATATTCATTTCCATTTGAAAACTGTTTTCTTCAGGCTTCACAAAGGGGTGGCATGAGGCAAAGACCTTCCTGACATTCAGGGCAACAGAACATTAGGTTAGCAAAAGGCCCAAAGCAGTGTTTCTCCATTGAGACTTTCCTGGTCACACTGATATCTGAATTTTCTGAGATGCTCGCCATTCCCTTCAGCTATCCAGTACATGGCCATGTCACAGAGCTTGGAGGTGGACATAACTTGGTCACAAAATCATGAGCCTATTCTGGAGAGTGGCCAGAATTCAGGAAGAAAACAGGAACTTAGGAAGATAGCAGGTGTTACCCATCCATAAGGCAAGCCGCATTCCTTTCATACATCGGGCAGAAAGAATTCTCATAAGCTTTCTACTAGCCTGGACACATCCTTTGATGCATTCTCTTTTCTAATTTCTGCAACCATGGACACAGTGGGATACACAGACATAAAAACACTCGCCTTGTCAAATCACTTGTTAGAAATCGTCCACTCCAAACCAAACAAACTGCCTTTCCTACCTATTCTCAGAAAATGAGACAAAATCACAAACACACACTCACACCCACAAATTCACCTCCTTACCCAAAGTAGGTCTCTGACTATCGGGTGTGACCTCTGACTGGTGGGCCGTACTATGTTCCCATCAAATGGCCTGTTCTGTCTCAGATCTGGTTTCCTAGGCCAACTCTGTGAAGTTGTCAGGAGACAACAGTGAGCCACTTCCTGCTTACTCAGGAAAGGCCACTCTTCAGAGCTTTCCTGGCATTTGGCCATCCTCACATCAGTAGATACCAAGAAAGACTGACTCTGTCTTTGATAAATCAAAAGAAGTGAGACCACTGGGACTGGGCCTGGGACTAGATTTGTGTGCCTGGATGCCTGGATCCCAAGTTCAGAGAGTTCCATCACCAAGAATGTGAGGTGAGGTCACTTCCTTCAGGAACTGAATGAGGTCAATGCCTTGGCAAGCACGTTGTCCTAACATTTGCTTCCAAATGTCCCATGAAATGGAGGCTGTCCCTAATTTCTTTGACACTTTCACAAGTTAGAATGGTATATCAAACATTGGTAACCGGGAACAGCTCTCCACAGAGGCCTCGTTTGGTCCTTCTTCTCTACATAAAGAAGAGAGAGGCTAATTCAGACACATCCCTTCATGCTGACCAGGTTGTTTGCAATGAAAGATGACTTTTGCTCTCTCAGTTCCTTCATAGGTGCCTACAACTTCTCTAGGGATCATTTGCGCATAGACCTTTGAGTTTCTCAGCAGTTGGAAGATCCCCTAAATTCCTGTATTTTAAGACCAACTCTGTCCTTGCTCTTCTCTAAAGTTAGATTGAGGGAACAGTGTATGGTTACGGTTAATAACAGGTTTGATTTGGAATAGAAATCATTCTGCTGGATGAATAATGGTATTGGGAACCTGCGATATTTTCAAGAATATATAGGTAAAATATATGAATCTGAAAACAAAAATCTAGGTAAGATTTGAAGCCCAGAAGGGCATTGGGCCCTTGATTGGGTATTAAGCATAGGACCTTGTAACTTGGATGATTGATTTTCAAAGAGAACTTCCAGTCAAAATGGATAGTCAGTAGTATTAGGAAGATAGTCGGTATGTTTATAAAGGAGAGTGAGTATAGGATTTGGACCAAAAGTTCTTTAGCTATAGGGTTTCGGGTATTGAGTGAATGTAAATGTCAGCACATGTGAAGAATTAATCACAATGATGAACTGGGGAAAATATGTAGGAATGCAGATATCAATAGAGACTTTAGGAAATCTGGCAAAGTATAGTCGGTAGTGAAATGTTAATAAAATAGATTCTTGTCACTTCCTGTTTTTCTGTATGCTTAATAAAACACTGTTGAAATCTTGAGAAGTGATTTCTAATCTTTTTCCCAGAATGTGCTGTCCCCAACTGCCAAACTTCAGAATGTACTCCCTCACCCAGTTGCACGCAAACTGCTCACCCGCCCAGGCCCATCAATAAACTTTCCTCCCTGCCCTCTTCAAGGAAAGTATATAAGCTCTGCTTAAGCTGTTCTCAGGGTTCTCTGCTCTATTCAAATGAGCTCTGAGCCCAGCATGCTGGACCCCCAATAAACCCTTTGTTTTTGCATGAGAGAGTCTCTTGGTGGTCTCTTCCCCCAATGCTCTTCCAATATTTATATATGGAGGTTCCACCGAAATCCAGCAGTGGTGAACGAGAGACCCCAATGGGCTACTCTCAGGGTAAGTAAGGCACCTCTTTCTGGTTTCAGGTTTCAGGTTAGGGCTTGGCAAAATGGCTGTCGATGAAGTGTGTGAGCTCTCTTTGATGGTGGCTGGCAGACGTGTCACAGAGCCACAAGCCAAGTCCCTGGGGGACGCCACAGAGGATTCGGGAATCGAGGAATAATAGTCTCCTTGACTCAGTGATACTTTGTTTCAGATTCGGTATTGCCAGGCGATCGAGTTTTGCCACCTGCTCAGTCTTGGTCTCAGTGTTGGACGTCCATTGCCTGTCTTTATTGTTTTCTCTTGTCTGTGTCCTGTGTCGTTGATTTAATGTTTGTGTATCTTTCATTATGGGACAGATGACTTCAATGCCTCTGTCCCTGACCCTTGATCTATGGACCAAAGTCCGCTTAAGGGCTCAGAATGTTTCTTTTTCAGTAAAACGCTGGACCTGGCAGACTCTGTGTGCCACAGAATGGCCCACCTTTGGATTCGGATGGCCCCTAGAAGGATCTTTCTATTTCCCACTAATTTAAAAAGACAGAGATATTGTCTTACAGCCAGGGCCACATAGCCATACTGATAAACAGAAATATACCTTAACTTGGCAGGACCTCTGCAAATCTCCTCCTCCGTGGGTGAAGCCTTTCCTTGCTGTGTCCCCTTTCCTACTCCTTCCCCCACGATCTCTCAACCCCTCTGCTCCTCCTCCTCCTCCACCTTCTGTTCTCCCTGAGTCACAAGATTTGACTCTACTTGACTCTCGTCCCCCTCCTTATCTTCTACCCTTGTCCCACAACCCCCAACACCCTCTAAGTGATTCTCCAGCTGCTGACTCAGCCTCTCCGCAATTGGAGGAAGCTAAGCCAGCCCAGGGCCCTCCAGATAACTCCCCTGCGTCACACACAGCCCCTCCTCCCCTGGAGGAAGCTGGAGTTGCTAAAGGAACTCGCCGGTGGCAAATGATTGAAAACCCTGGAACTCCCGTGTTGCTTCCCTCCATCCCTAAGGGCCAATGATTGACGATGGCCATAGGGAAAAAATGCAAGCCTACCAGTATTGGCCTTCTCCTCTTCAGACCTATATAAATGGAAAAATAACAATCCCCCTTTTACCGAGGACCCAACCTGGCTCTCAGGTCTGGTGAAGTCATTGATGTTTTCACACCAACCTACTTGAGATGACTGCCAACAACTCCTAGGGACTCTCTTCATGACAGAGGAACAAAAGAGAATCCTCCTGGATGCTAGAAAAAAGTATCCTCGGACCAAATGCGTGACCGACAAAACTTCCCAATATATTCAAAGCCGGCTTTCTCTTGAAACGACCCAACTGGGACCCCAACACCTTTCAAGGTAGGGAGCATCTGTCCACTTATCGCCGGGCTCTAATAGTGGGTATCTTAGTGGCCGCTAGGTGACCAACTAATTTGGCCAAGGTAAGAGAGATTATTTAAGGGCCTGATGAATCTCCCTCTATGTTCCTAGAGATAATTATGTAGGCATATAAGAGACATACTCCTTTCGATCCTCAGGCAGAGGATCAAAAGGCATCTGTCACAATGGCCTTTATTGGGAAAGCTGCCCTGGATATTAAAAGAAAGTTACAATGCTTAGATGGATTACAAGATATGACTTTGAGGGATTTAGTCAGAGAACCCGAGAAGGTATACTTTAAGAGAGAAACTGAGGAAGAGAAGGGAGCTGAGTGAGGATAAAAGAAACAAAAGACAGACTAAGGCATTGATTAAGGTCCTGGTCACAATAACAAATAGGCCAGAAATTAAGAAACAGAGAGACAGGAAGGGATACCTGGGCACACACTAGAGGCCACCCCTGGCCTCAGATCAATGTGCCTACTCTAAAGAAAAAGGACACTGGGCCAAAGAGTGCCCTAGAAAGAGACAGCCATGCCAGCCAGATATTCTGACTCTGGAGGAATACTAAGAAAGTCCGGGCTCAGATCCTCTCCCTGACCTCAAGGTAACTTTTGAAGTGGAGGGGAACACAATAAACTTTGAAGTAGATACAGGGGGAATATACTCAGCCCGTAAGGCCCATTGGGCCCTCTACCGAATAAAAGGTCTCTAATTCAAGAGTCTAACAGAAGTAAATATCGGGCTTTGACAACTACGAGGACCATGGACCAGGGAAAAGGAAAAATCCATCACTCCTTCCTAGTAATCCCAGAATGCCTGGCCCCATTGATGGGCAGAGTTCTGCTCACCAAGCTCTGGGCCAAAATAACTTTTAACCCTGAAGGCCCCCAAGTGGAATTTTTTAATCCTTCAGTAACTACTCCTATAATCATGGCTCTAACTATGTCAGTAGCAAATGTTCATCAACTCACTCACCTTTGTTCAAAGAAACTGCATTCATTCGTGAAGGATCAAGAACACAGTTTTCCACTAACCTACTCACAGCAAAAGGAAATAACTGAATGGGTAACAAAAGCCTGTCAGGTCCATTAATTGGTTAAAGCTTACACTTCCAAGCTTCCTGCAGGAAAGCACCTATGAGGAACCAGACGAGGACAATTCTGGGAAGTGGACTTTACTGAAATTAAGCCAGTAAGGTATGGACTTAAATAACTCCTAGTCTTTGAACATACATTTTCAGGATGTATTGAAGCCTTCCCCACACACACAAAAAAAAGAAATAAAAAAGAAGAAAAAAGAAACATTGCAAATGGTTGTAAAGAAGATCCTGGAAGATATTTATTCTCCCCTTGACGACCAGTAGTCTTAACCCTCATCAGCCCCTTAAGCTGCGATGGCTGATCACAAATCCTACTGGACACGAAGTATGGCCTATCTCGAATTCAGCCCCCTTACGAACCTGGTGGCCATCTCTCCACCCAGTCATTTGTCAGCTGGCTATAGGTCTTTCCTATTGGGATATCCCTGATTAACAGGATCCCACTAAAATTCCATTAAATCCCTTCCGTACCATAGATAACGGAAACAAACATTATAGATCTAGGGACACGTGAGCCAGATGCAGGTTGGCTAGCCTAGATTACTATATTTGCCCGGCAGACTATCAAAGCCACAAACAATCACGGCTGTGGGGGGGGGAGAGCAGACTTCTATTGTAAGTCATGGGGATGTGAGCATACAGGGACAGTCAGATGGAACCCAAACTCCTCATCATATTCTGTACACAGCATTGGCCATATTACGAATTAGATAACCAAAACCGATGCCCCCCAGAGGGGTCTCTAGTTCCTCAAATTCTGTGTGACCTTTTTAACTTCTGCAAGTGCTCAAAAGGGTGAAAGGAGATTCCGCTATGTGGAGGCCTTCTCTCTCCTTTGCTCACATCCTGAACTATGCTTCTCCAATAGATGCTCACCCTCAGCCTTGTGCTCCAGACTCTCCGCTGTCACTCCCACCTAAGCAACTTGATTTCTCCCCTCCAATATCTAGATCAAAAACCCAAATCTCGACTGGTTCTCAGACCATTGCTCCCTTGCTGAGGTCGCAGGTACTGAGGTACCACTCCATTCACTCACTCCTCTCCTCTCCTGTCAGTGTCCGCACCGGGTCCCACCCAGTCCTCTTACCACCTAATGCAAAGCTCAAACCCGCTGAGAAGAATCCTCAGACCCTAATACAAGATGTAATGAAAATGGCCTTTAATGTTGCTTTGTCATCACTAAAAACAGGTTACTAAGAATTTAAAGTCCCTCACAGGCTTTTTGGAATCTCACTCCTGTCTCCCCCTCTGTTCTATCTGTTCTACTGCTCAAGTTTTTGTTGCTATTGAGATCCCAAAGCCCTCTCCCAATATTCTTTTACATCTCTCCTTCCTCATTCTCAGATCCACAGAGCTGCTCTTATCCCTGCCTTCCAAATTGTCCCCCTCTGTACCAGGCCCACAGAAAAGTCTTAACTGACCTCCAGAAGTCTTCACCATGGCTGATTTAGGACTTTCAGCAAAAGAGTCCCTATAAAAGAGTTCACTGTAGATAAACTTCCTATTTTTGTGTTGCCCTGGTCTCCTTGGCAACTGGCTGAAAAATTCAGCACTCCTGATCTAGACACACCCTTACTAGTTTTTCACAAAATATTTGAAAAAAAGGCCTCTGGCCTTGAGCTGGGGCTTCACAGAGATGGCTACATTTCTAAGATAAAGAAGTTACAAACTGGGCTGTATGGAAACAGCTGGAAGGGGGAAAAAAAGAAAGGGAAGACACCCCCACCCAGGTGTCCTTAAAAAGTTAACTTGCCCAAACTGAGGAAAAAACAGAAACAAAAACTGCTTTTTGTGAACTTCTGCAGACTGTGAACTTCTGAGCCCCTTCACTTACGTGTTGGGTACAAAATTCTGAAACTACGTAACTTGGGTTTCAGGGGATTAATTGATTACAACAGAAGCAATCCCCTCTGAATCTGGTTGAAACCAAAAAAGACTGTTTCCGTGTCTTTGGTGCTATCTTAGGTGCCTTGCCTTGTCCGTCCCTACAACAGTATAATTCTATATACTTAAACATTGTTTATGTTTTCATGAAATGGTCAACAGATGTGATTAATTGTGAAATGGTGCAGATGTTTCCCAGAGTGCTCTATCATGACGCAGGTTCATCTGAAGATCAAAGAGGGGGACATACAACCCGGTTCCGCTGGGAACATATGTCCCTCACCTTAGCCATTCTATTACGAATAGGAGTTGCTGCAGGGTTGGGCACAAGAACCACTGCTCTGGTCCATGGGACACAACAAGTGACCCAATTAGAAGCAGCAATAGATCAAAACTTAAAGATTTTAGAAACCTCCATCACAGCTTTGCAGGAATCTTTAACCTCTCTCTCTGAAGTTGTTTTACAGAACAGTCGAAGGTTGGACCTCCTTTTCATGACAGAGGGGGGCCTTTGTGCTTCATTGAGGGAAGAATGTTGTTTTTACATCGACAATACTGGAGTTGTAAAAAAATCTATGAGTAAATTAAAAAGATGCCTTGAAGAGCAACAACGAGAGAGAGAGGCACAAAAAGGGTAGTTTGAGTCTTTTTTTACACAGTCCCCCTGGTTAATTACGTTTTTATCAACCCTGGCCGGTCCAATAATAATTCTCATATTATTACTAACTATAAAACCCTGTTTCCTCAACCATGTAATTTCTTTTCTCCAAGCTCAAATTGGACAAATTAAAATTATGGTAATACCCCACTAGCAGACATAGAATGTGACACCCCACAAAGATCACTTTTATGATTAAAAGTAGCCAGAAAAAGAAGTTTGGAATGAAAGGTTAATAAAATATGTACTTGTCACTTCTTGTTTTTCTGTACACTTAACGAAACACTGTTGAAATCTTGAGAACTCTTTGCTAATCTTGTTCCCAGAATGTGCTGTCCCCAATTGCCAAACTGCAGAATTTACCCCCTCACCCGGTTGAATAGAAACTTGAACTGTACTTGATTCATTGAATGTAGAAGAGAACATCCATTCAAAAAGTTATAGTCATTTGGATTAGAAAGATAGTCGGTAAATTTAGGAAGAAAAGTGAGTATAGGATTTGGAACAAAAGTTCTTTAGCAATAGGGTATTGGTTAGAGAGTCAATGTAAATGTCAACACAAGTGAAGAGTCAGTCACAATGATGCACAGGGCAAAATATGTAGGAAAGGAGATATCAATAGAGACATTAGGAAATCAGGAAAAGAATAAAGTGAGTGATGGGATTACATATTTTCAACAGGGTTGAGGATGAATATATGAGCATAGTATAAAACAAATATGAAGTCAACAATAGGATTGACATTTGATAGCATTAGCATAGCCCAAGACAGTGTCCAAAATAAGCTCTGTTGCCCCTCATTTGCCTAAATTCCCAGTGGCCTGTACACCCTTCCTGTGTACCAGGAGTGATCAAATAGGCCTGCCCTTAATACTGCTCTGCTTGTCCAATTTGAGTCCTACTGAGTGTCGGGTACAGATTCTTTATGTGAATTGGAAAGATGAGAAAACTCAAGCACCTACTGGATAGCCTCTGAATAGATTTGAAGAACTCATTTGACCCAAAAGATCCCTATTCTCACTTGATGGAATTCAGGAACCTTACAGAGGAAGGCAAAATACTTCATCAACAATGACTGCTCTTTTTGCCATTTTGGATTTTATGCACCCATGGGATCTTTCTTTAGATCCATCGGGTACTGAGAATATAAGTCAAAGAATCACACTGGGACAAGAGGCTGATTCACACACATCTCTTTCCAAATCAATTAAGGAAAGAGCCAAAGGTAAAGCATATTCATTTCCATTTGAAAAATATTTCCTTCAGGATTCACAAAGGTTTGGCCTGAGACAAAGACCTTCCTGACTCTCAGGGCAACAGAACAATAGGTAAGCAAATGGCCCAAAGCAGGGATTCTCCACTGAGACTTTACTGGTCACACTGATATCTGAGTTTTCTGAGATGCTCGCCATTCCATTCAGCTATCCAGTATATGGCCATGTCACAGAGCTTGGAGGTAGTACATATCTTGGACACAAAACCATGAGCCTATTCTGGAGATTGGCCATAATCCAGGAAGAAAACAGCAACTTAGGAAGGTAGCAGGTATCGCCCATCAATAAGGCAAGCCACATTCAATTCATAAATTGTGATGGATGAATGCTGGGAAGCTTTCTATGAGACAGGAAACATCCATTGATGCATTCTCTTTTCTAATGTCTACAAGCACGGACACAGTGGGATACACAGACATAGAAACACTTGCATTGTCAAACGACTTACTAGAAACAGTTCACTCCAAACCAAACAAACCGCCTTTTCTAACTATTCTCAGAACATGAGACAAAACCACAAACCCACACCCGCAATGGCACCTCCTTCCCCCAAATAGGTCTGTGACTCTCCGGAGTGTGCTCTGACTGATGGGCCATACTATGATCCTCCGAAATGGCCTGACCTGTCTCAGATCTGGTCTTCTTGGCCAACAATGTGAAGTTGTTAGAAGCCAGGAGTAATCCACTAACTGCTTTCTCAGGAAGAGCCCCTCTTCCGAGCTTTTCTGGCATTTGGCCATCTTCACATCAGTAGGTATCAAGAAAGACTGACTCTGTCCTTTGTAAATCAAAAAAAGTGAGACCACTGGGACTAAAACTGAGACTGGCTCTGGGTGCCTGGCTTTCTGTATCCCAAGTTCAGAGAGTTCCATTACCATGGAAATGAGATGAGATCACTTCCTTCAGGAACTGAATGAGATCACTGCCTTGGCAACCACTTTGTCATAACAATTGCTCCCAACGGTCCCATGAGATGAGGGCTGCCCCTACTTCCTGTGACACTTTCACAAGTTAGAATGGTATATCACCCCTAGGCAAAAGGGAACAGCTCTCCACACAGGCCGGGTTTGGTCCATCTTCTCTACATTAAGAAGAGATAGGCTCATTCTGACTCAACCCTTAATCCTGACCAGGTTGTTTGCCATGGAAGATGATTTTTGCTCTCTCAGGTCTTACATAGCTGCCTACATCTTCTCCAGAGATCATTTCTGCATGGAGCTTTGAGGTTCTCAACAGATGGAAGATCCACTGCATTCCTGTATTGTTAGACCAACACTGTCCCTGCTCTTCTGTAAACATAGATGTGAATTGGAGTCATGAGAAAACCCACGAACCTATGGGATAGCCTCTGCACAACTTTAAAGAATTCACTTGACCCAAATGATCCCTATTCTCACTTAATGGAGGTCAGGAACCTTACAGAGGAAGGCGAGAGACTCTATCCACCATGACAGTTCTTTTGTCCATTTTGGTTTTGGATGCACACATGGGATTTTTCTTTAGACCCATCATGTGCTGTGAATCTAAGCCACAGCCTCACATAGGGCCAAGAGGCTGATTCAGACACATCCATTTCCAAAGCATTTAACCGAAGAGGCACAGGTAATGACCATTCAATTCCATTTGAAAACTATTTTCTTCAGGCTTCACAAAGTGTGGCCTGAGGCAAAGACCTTCCTGACATTCAGGGCAACAGAATAGGTAAGCAAAAGGCCCAAAGCAGGGTTTCTCCACTGAGACTTTCTTGGGCATACTGATATCTGAGTTTTCTGAGATACTCGCCATTCCCATCAGCTATCCAGTACATGGCCATGTCACAGAGATGGAGGTGGTACATTTCTTGGACACAAAATCATGAGCGTATTCTGGAGAGTGTCCAGAATTCAGGAAGAAAACAGGAATTTAGAAAGATAGCAGGAGTTGCCCATCCATACGGCAAGCTGCAGTCCATTCATAAATTGCACAGGATGAATGCTTTGAAGCTTTCTCGTAGACAGGACACATCCATTGATGCATTCTCTTTTCTACTGTCTACAATCACGGACACAGTATGATATATAGACAAAGAAACACTCACGTTGTCAAAGGACTTACTAGAAACAGTCCACTCCAAAACAAACAAACCAGCTTTCCTAACTATTCTCAGAACATGAGACAAAACCACAAACTCACACTCACACCCAAAAAGGCACCTCTTTCCCCCAAGTAGGTCTGTGTCTATCCGGAGTGTCCTCTGACTTGTGGGCCATACTATGTTCCCCAAAAATGGCGTGTCCTGTCTCCGATCTGGTCTCTTTAGCAAACTCTGTGAAGTTTTCAGGAGCCCGTGGTGAGAAACTACCTGCTTTCTCTGGAAAGGCCAGTCTTCATAGTTTCCAGGCATTTGGCTGTCCTCACATCAGTAGGTACCAAGAAAGAGTGACTCCGTCTTGTTAAATCCAAACAAGTGAGCCCACTGGGACATGGAGTGGGTTTGACTCTGTGTGTCTTGTTTCCTGGATCCCAAGATCACAGACTTTCATCACCAATAATGTAAGGTGAGGTCACTTCCTTCAAGAACTGAATGAAGTCACTGCCTTGGAAACCACTTTGTTTTAACAGTTGCTTCCAAGGTTCCCAAAAGATGGAGTCTGCCTCTACTTGCTGTGACTCATTCATAAGTTTGAATGGTATATCAACCATAGGCACCGGGGAACAGCTCTCCACACAGCCATGGTTTGGTCCATCTTCTCTACATTAGGAAGAGAGAGGCTAATTCAGACACATCCCTTCAAACTGACCAGGTTGTTTGCCATGGAAGATGACTTTTGCTCTCTCAGATCCTTCATACCTGCCTACACCTACTCAAGGGATTATTTCTGCAGGGACTTTTGATGTTCTCAGCTGGTGGATGATACCCTACCTTCCTGGATTTTAAGACCAACTCTGTCCCTGCTCTTCTGTAAAGTGAGATTGAGGGAACAGTGTATGGTTAGTGTTAATAGCATGTTCGATTTGGGTTAGGAGTCATTCTGCTGGATGAATTATGGTATTGGGAACCTGTGATATTTATAAGAATATAAATGTGAAATATATGTATGAGATCAGAGATCTAGGAAAGATTTGAAGCCCAGAAAGGCACTGGGCCCTTGATTGGTATACTTAGATTGAATTATGTTCTGCACCGAGGTCTCAGATAAATCGATATACAATGGCATAGGACCCTATACCTCGGATGATTGAAAGTAGAAGAGAACATCCAGTCAAAAAGGGATAGTCTGTAGGATTAGGAAGATAGTCAGTAGGTTTAGGAAGAAGAGTGAGTCTCGGAGTTGGACCAAAAGTTCTTTAGCAATTGGTTTTCAGTTAGAGGGTGAATGTAAATGTCAGCACATGTGAAGAGACAGTCACAATGATGAACTGGGAAAAATATGTAGGAAAGCAGATATCAATAGGGGCATTAGGAAATCTGGAAAAGTATAAAGTGAGTGATAGGATTAGATATTTTCAACAGGCTTGAGATTAAATATATAATCTTAGGAAGAAACAAATATGTAGTAACCAATAGGATTGACATTTGAGAGCAGTAGGCACCCTGGACATAGATGCTTTTAGTAATCCATGGTCACTTTCCATTTAGGCTTTGGTACAATCATATGTGTGACCTTTGCATTTTGTGTCCAGAATACTACTGTGGTAAAATGTATATGTAGATCAGGTGACATAAGTATTTCTTCCACCATAAAGGCGAGTAATATTCTGGAAACTTATAAATTAGTACTGGGGATACAAATAGGTGTACCTTGTGTTGATGATTATTGAGATGATGCATGAATAGACCATAATGTGAATAAAGTATGTAACTGGATCCAACATTAAATAATGGATTGAGTTTGCATCTGAAAATATATTGGAAATCTTATATTGATATATATACCATCATTCCAACGAGTTATGTATGCAATGGTATTATTAGGGTTACGGTTTATCGTGAAGAGTGAGTTTTGCTTCAAAAACGATTATGGAATCGAAAATAATGTGTTTAGAAAGAAGTCTAGTGAAAAGACCAGTAAAGAAACATGGAGGAATACATGTGTTCTGAAGTAGTAAGTAATTGAAAGTGAACCAAATGCCAAAAAAATTTGTGAAGTTGTGGATGAAAAAATACATCCTATGATGTCCATAAACTGAAGAAATAGTAATGTACCAGTGTTGAGTAAAAATGAACTTCAAATTACACATCATGTCACATAGCAATCTACTTGCATTGATGTTAAACTGGGTCAGTTACTGTAGAAATATTAGGATTTTTAAGCACCATCCACTGAACTTAGTTTTCAGTAGTAGGAAACCAAAATATATTTCAGGTGTATGAATATTACTGAGAATAATCTTGTGAAAATTTGAATTTAAATGAACATAAATGAATATGAATGAATTTAGGGAGTGTATAATAAGACACATATTTTTCATATTTTTTCAAAATCCGTAGAATATACACACACACACACGCACACACACACACACACACACATGCACACACACACACACATTAATATTTAGCAATATATATGAAAATCGATATTCATCATGAAATATAATTCATTCACAAATCCAAAAATATTCATTTTACTGAACATGGATTTATGTATAGAGTTTTTCAATAGGAAGCTCACCCATAGGTGGAATTTTCAGTTCCATCATTATTTAGGGAGAGTCATCTCTTCTCACAATTTTTATATTCCAAAGTCAGTGATCTTACAAGAATGTACGTGTGATACCAGGTAGGATATTGTATATGCATAAAAAAATTACATGTGCTGAATAGGATACAGAGAAAGGGAGACAGGAATTTACATATGTGATAACTTTAAAAAATCATGGAGAAATATTAAAATGAAAAGTTTACTAAATTTAAAACACATACTCTTGATAAAGAGCAAGACAAATACAAATATACACCATGCTTCCTATAAAAGGACTGTACTTCTATTCAGTTAGGTTTTTTTTTCTCCATGATATTAGGATTAGTAGTCAGAGTCTAGTAGGGTATGGGTTAGTGTCAGGGATTCAGTATTTCAAATGGAAAATAGGAAAATGAATCTAATGTGTATACAAACATGTGATACACAAAAATCTTCCCTCTCTTATCCAGAACAATGCCTTGACATAACCATCGCTAAAAGTAAGACACAATTAGAGGAGAGGAGTTAGAAAACCTGTGAATACATATGTGGAATGAAAAATGCTCAGGAGTTCACAACACTGGAGGTGGTAAAACAGTTTAGAAAAGTATGGGAGAGGGTAAACACTCCAGAAACATGGAGCTGTGCTGACCTAAAGACTTATTGAGAAACTTCCTCTGAGGTTAGGCACAAGAAATATATGTATGGCAATATGTAAATCAATGGTTCTGAACTGATGTGATTCTGCAATCTGTATATGGAGTAAAAATGGGAGCTCATATCCCACTTGAATCAAAGTGTGAAATTTGATATATCAAGAAGTATGTACTGTTTTGAACAACCTACAATAAAAATTAATTAAAAAAAGAAAAAGAAATATATGTAATTGTCAGGAGATTTAGCTTCGTTTGTAGTGACACCAAAAATCTGGGTCTGCATCTATGTGACCTGGAGGACATGGTTCTTTATTTTGTAATGAACATGAGGCAGCAGGTCTGAAATCTCCCTTTGTAGGTAAACTGTTGCTACTGGGAGCTAAGTGTCTTCCCGTGTGGTCTGTGAAGCCATTTGGTCATCCTCCACTTTTCAGGGTGTTTCTTACTGCTGCACTGGGAATTTGGTATTTGCTTCATGAAATACAATATGTTCAACTGGGACACAATGCTGGAGGGAGTTCTGTCATGTGTGGTTGGTCAGGGTCGGCAAGAGAATGTACGAACCAGGCTTCTATCCCACATAGCTTTCCCCTTGACTATAGCAACCTGATTCTGAACATTGCCCTGAAACCTCTACATATAACAAGATGCCTTTACATATAAAGGTCTGCTGCCTGCACCATGTCAGTCGCAAGATTTGGAAGCCAATGGAAGATCCAGGTGGTCCTACCAAAAATATTTATTTACACACCTATACTCCACTGCTCTACGCCCACTACCCAGCAGGCTCCAACTTACTGGCATCTCTGTTCTACACCATTTTCACGAAACTCAGTCAATCAAGGCACTGTTTGTTATACTCATGATCAGCAACAGGATATCTTAAGGTTATCCAGTGCCACCTGGTCATGGGGATTTCAAAAATTTCATGGTATTAATCTAGTCATTTTTCAAGGATGAAGTTGGAGGCACTGTGGGTTTCATTTAATTCAGGAACCATTACATGGTGAGGAAGCTCATTTCAATGAAAGCTCTGGAGAACACTCACAGGCAAGCCTTCCCAAAGAGTGGCCAAAAGGACACATGAATCCAGGCCCATTGAGGTATACAATGTGAGGTCCATATGTGTTTGGACTCTCAACTAGGGCTGCCAAGTCTTTAGGAATTAAATCATGTGATATCCTGGCTCAGAATCCCTGAGCTCTGTGGAAAGCCATCCTGGGCCTAGATCTCAGTTTCCAAAAGCGATTCTCATGCGTGGTCTCCTAAAATCCCAACACTATTCATGGCAATACTTCTCTGAGGTCAGTTCCAGAACTCAGTCTCTAAGGGGAATCACACCAGAGTTCAAGCCCTGGTGGACCCAGTCATCTCTTCCAACTACCACACAAATTACCACAATTAAAACAAGAACCCTCCCATATGGCCCTCATCTTCTTTCATATAGACACTCATCATAATCTGGCTGGAGGTTTCCATGAGGGGCGCAGACCAAGACAGTGTCCCAAATAAGCTCCTTTGCCCCTCATTTGCCTAAAGTCAAGGTGGCCTGGACACCCATCCTGTGAACCAAAAGTGATCAAATAGGCCTGCCGTTAATACCGCTCCAATTTGAGGACTACTGTCTGTGGGGTTTAGATTCTTTATGTGAATTTTAGTCATGAGAAAACCCAAGCACAATGGGCTAGCCTCTGCAGGTTTTGTAGAACTCTTTTGACCCAAAGGATCCCATTCTCACTTGATGGAGGTCAGGAACCTTACAGAGGAAGTCGAGAGACTTCATCCCAATAATTGCTCTTTTGGCGAATTTTCTTTTGGATGCACATATGGTAACTTTCTTTAGATCCATCAGGTGCTGAGAATCTAAGCCACAGCCACACACAGGGCCAAGGGCCTGATTCAGACACATCCCTTTCCAAAGCAATTAAGGAAAGTGCCACAGGTATGCCCATTCATTTCCATTTGAAAACTGTTTTCTTCAGGCTTCACAAAGGGGTGGCCTGAAGCAAAGACCTTCCTGACATTCAGGGCAACAGAACAATAGGTAAGCAAAAGGCCGAAAACAGGGTTTCTCCTCTGAGACTTTCCTGGTCACACTGATATCTGAGTTTTCTGAGATGCTCGCCATCCCCTACAGCTATCCAGTACATGGCCATGTCACAGAGCTTGGAGGTGGTACATATCTTGGACACAAAACCATGGGCCTATTCTTGAGATTGGCCGGAATTCAGGACGAAAATAGAAACTTAGGAAGGTAGCAGGTGTTGCTCATCGATAACGCAAGCTACAGTCCATTCATAAACGGGGCAATATGAATGCTGAGACGCTTTCTACTAGACACGACACATCCATTGATGGATTCTCTTTTCTAATGTCTACAACCACGGAAACAGTGGAATACACAGACATAGAAACACTCGCCCTGTGAAAAGACTTACTAGAAACAGTCCACTTCAAATGAAACAAACCGACTGTCCTACCTATTCTCAGAAAATGAGACAAAACCACAAACCCACAACCACACCCACAAAGGCACCTCCTTCCCCTAAGTAGGTCTGTGACTATCCAGAGTGTCCTCTGACTTGTGGGCCATAATTTGTTCCCCCAAAATGGCCTTTCCTGTCTCAGATCTTGTCTCCTTGGCCAACTCTGTGAACTTCTTAGGAGCCAACGGTGAGCAACTACCTGCTTTCTCATGAAAAACCCTGCATCCGAGCTTTCCTGGCATTTGGCCTTCCTCACATCTGTAGGTACCAAAAAATACTGACCCTGTCCTTGGTAAATCCAAACAAGTGAGACCACTGGGACTGGGACTGGGATTGGCTCTGTGTGCCTGGCTTCCTGGATCCCACGTTCAGAGAGTTCCATCACCAAGAAAGTGAGGTGAGGTCACTTCCTTCCTGAACTGAATGAGGGAACTGTCTTGGCAGCCACTTTGTCCTAACTGTTGCTTCCAAGGGTCCCAAGAGATTGAGGCTGCCCCTACTTCCTGTGACATTTTCACAAGTTAGAATGGTATATCAACCAAAGGCACCCAGGAATAGATCTCCACACAGGCCTGGTTTGGTCCATGATCTCTACATTAAAAAAAAATCTGATTCAGACACAACCTTTTATCCTGACAGGGTTGTTTGCCATGGAAGATGACTTTTGGTCTCTCAGGTCCTTTATTGCTTCCTACATCTTCTCCAGGGATCATTTCTGCATGGAGCTTTGAGGTTCTCAGCAGGTGGAAGTTTTTCTACATTTCTGTATTGTAATATCAACTCCTTCCCTGCTCTTCTGTAAAGTTAGATTGAGGGAACAGTGTCCGGTTATGGTTAAAAACATGCTCGATTTGGGTTAGAAATCATTTTGCTGGATGAATGATCGTATTGAGAACTTGCTATGTGTAGAAGAATATATAGGTGAAATATATGTATGAAAAAAGAAATCTAAGTCTGATTTGAAGGCCAGAAGGGCATTGGGCCCTTGATAGGGATACGTGGTGTTGAATTACGTTCTGCAGAGTTGTCTCAGATAAATCGATATACAATGGCATAGCACCTTGTACGTTGCATGAATTAATGTAGAAGGAACATCAAGTCAAAAAGGCATAGTCGGTAGTGAAAGGTTAATAAAATTAATAAAATAGGTACTTGTCACTTCCTGTTTTTCTGTATGCTTAACAAAACACTTTTGAAATCTTGAGAAATGTTTGCTAATCTTGTTCTAGAATGTACTGTTCCCAACAGCCGAACTGCAGAATGTACTCCCTCACTCGGTGTCATGCAAATCGCTCACTCGCCCTTACCCATCACTAAACTTCCCTCTCTTCCCTCTCCAAGGAAAGTATATAAGCTCTGCTTAAGCTGTTCTCAGAGGTCTCTGCTCTATTTAATTTAGCTCTGAGCTCCAGCCTGCTGGACCACAAATAAACCCTTTGCTGTTGCATGAGACAGTCTCTTGGTAGTATCTTCCTCTGACACTCGCCTGACCTTTACATATTGAGGTTCCACCGAGTTCCAGCAGTGGCGGACGAGAGACCCCAACGGGCTCCTCTCGGAGCAAGTAAGGCGCCTCTTTCCGGTTTCAGGTTTCTTGTTAGGGCTTGGCAAAATTGCTGGCGATGAAGAGCCTGGGCTCTCTCCGACGGTGGCTGAGAGACGTGTCACAGAGACAAAGGGCACCTCTCTGGAGGACCCCGCAGAGAACTCGGGAAATCAAGGAACAATAGTCTTCTCGACTCAGTGATATTTTCTTTTAGATTCGTTATTGCCATACCATTGGGTTTTGCCGGCTACTCATTCCTGGTCTCAGTGTTGGACGTTCATTGCCTGTCTTTATGGTCTTGTCTTATCTGTGTCGTGTGTCCTTGCTTTTACTGTTTGTGGAACTTTCATTATGGAACAGAGCACGTCAATGCCTCTGTCCCTGACCCTTGATCACTGGACCAAAGTCCGCTTAAAGACTCAGAATCTTTCTTTTTTTAGTAAAACGCTGGACCTGGCAGAATCTCTGTGCCTCAGAATGGCCCATCTTTGGAGTCGTATGGTCCCTAGAAGGATCTTTCTACTTCCCACTAATTTAAAAAGTCAGAGGTATTGTCTTTCAGCCAGCGCCACATAGCCATCCGGATCAACAGCCATATATCTTAACTTGGCGGGACCTCTGCAAATCTCCTCCTCCATGGGTGAAGCCTTTCCTTGCCCCTACCTCTGCTCCTACTCCTTCCCCCATGATCTCTCAAACCCTCTCAACCTCCTCCTCCTCCACCCTCTGTTCTCCCTGAGTCACAGATTTGACTCTACTGGACTCTTCTCCCCCTCCTTATCCCCTGCCCTCGTCCCCTAACACACAACACACTCTAAGTGATTCCGCTGCTGCTGACTAAGCCTCTCTACCATTGGAGGAAGCTAAGCCGGTAATAGGATCTGACAATGGACCGATGTTCATGGCCCAGGTAAGTCAGGGGTTATCCAGGAACCTGGGGATTAATTGGAAGTTAAATTGTGCTTATAGACCACAGAGTTCAAGACAAGTAGAAAGAATGAATAGAACCATTAAAGAGACCTTAACGAAATTAAGCTTAGAGACCAGCATAAGATTGGACTATGCTCCTGCCTTATGCAATGTTTCATGCAAGAAAAAATCCCTTTGTTTCTTTGAGTAACCTTACCACGTGTGAAATTCTTTATGGTGGCCCTCCTCCAGTAGGGGACCTAAGCCCAACTGTAAGACCTAAAGATCCTTTCCACACCCCCTTGCTTGACAGACTTAAAGATCTTGAAAGAACTCAGTAATACCTGTGAAAACAGCTGGCCACTGCCTACCCAACTGGGAACCAGGGGATTCCACATCCATATCAAGTAAGAGATTTCATCTATGTAAGATGATATCAGGTGTCATCCCTGGTACCCCGTTGAAAAGGACCATACCAGGTGCTATGATAACACCTACAGTGGTAAACGTAAACAGAATCACTTCCTGGATCCATGCCTCTCATCTCAAGCCTGCTCCCTGTACAGAATCTTTCTGGAAACTGAAAAAGACTGGTAACAGTTTCAAATTGTGTATTTGCAATGTGAATAAGATTATATACTCTCCCCTTGGCTACAAGTAGTCCTAACCCTCATCAGCCCATTAAGCAGTGATGGCTGATCACAAATCCTACTGGAAAAGAAGTATGGTCTATCTCGCATACAGCCCCTTAGGGACCTGGTGGCCATCTCTCCACCCAGACATTTGTTAGCTGGCTATAGGTATTTCCTATTGTGATATCCCTGATGAAGAGGATACCACTAAAATACCATTAAATCCCTTCTGTACCATAGATAATGGAAACAAACATTATGGATGGAGGGACACGCGAGCCAGATGCAGGTTGGCTAGTCTAGATTACTAAGTTTGCCTGGCAGACTATCAAAGCCACAAAGAGTAATGGCTGTGTGGGGGAAAAGCCGACTTTTTCTGTATGTCATGGGAATGTGTGCATACAGGGGCTGCCTGATGGAACCCCAATTCTTCATCAAATTCAGTACACAGCATTGGCCACATTACAAATTAGACAACCAAAAACTATGGCACCCAGAGGGGGTCTCTAGATCCTCAAATTTTGCGTGACTTTTTTAATTTCTGCAAGTGCTCAAAAGAGTGAAAGGAAATTCCCCTATGTGGAAGCCTTTTCCCTCCCTCACTCACATCCTGAACTATGCTTCTCCAATAGATCATTATCCTCAGCCTTCTGCTCCAGACCCTCTGATGTCACTCCCATCTCAGCAACTTGATTTCTCCCCTCCAAATAACTAGATCAGAAACCCAAAGCTCCACCAGTTCTCAGACCATCGCCCCCTTGCTGAGGTAGCATGTACATAGGTATCGCGCCACCGACTCATTCCTCTCATCTCCTGTCAGTGCCCTCACCTGGTCCCACCAGGTCCTCTTACCAGCTAACCCAATGCTCAAACGAGCTGAGGAGAGCCCTGATACCCTTATCCAAGATGTAATATAATTGGCCTTTAAAGTTGCTTTGTCATCACTGAAAACAGGTTACTAAAATTTAAAGTCCCTCACAGGATTTGGGATCCTCACTCCCGTCTTTCACTCTGCTCTACCTGATCTACTGCTCAAGTTTGCTGCTAGGAAATTCCCAATACCCTTTCGCATTATTCTTTTACATCTCTCTTTTCCCTCATTCTCAGATCCTCGGAGGTGCTCTCAGCCCCACCTTCCCCCGTCTTTCCCCCTCTTTACCAGGCCCACAGAAAAGTCTTAAATGACCTTCTTCAGAAGTCTTCACCATGGCTGAGTTTTGAACTTTCAGCCAACAGTCCCAATAAAGACTTTTAATGTAGATAAACTTTCTCTTTCGTATTGCCCTGTTCTACATGGCCACTGGCTAAAAATCTCAGTACTTCTAAGCTAGACAACCCCTAACTAGTTTTTCACAAAATATGTGAACAAGTCCTCTGCCTTCAGCTGGGGCTTCACAGAGATGGCTACATTTCTAAGATAAAGAAATTACCAACCAGGCTCCATGGTAACAGCTGGCAGGGGGAAAAAAATAAAGGGAAGAAAAAGCTCTCCTCCTCCCAGGTGTCCTTGAAAAGTTAACTTGCCCAGAAAAGAAGGAAAAACAGAAAAAATACTGCTTTTTCAAACTTCTGAAGACTGTGAACTTCTGAGCCCCATCCCTTATATGTTGGGTACAAAATTCTGAAACTACCTAAACTTGAGTTTCAGGGGATTAATTGATTACAATAGAAGCAATGCCCTCTGAATCCGGTTGCAACCAAATAGGACTGTTTCCTCTCTTGAGTGCTATCTTATGTGCCTTGCTTTGTCAGTGCCTACAACAGCATAATTCTATATACTTAAGCATCGTTTATGTTTTCATGAAATGATCAAGATATGTGATAAATTGTGTAATGGTGCAGATGTTTCCCAGAGTGCTCTATCATGACGCAGGTTCATTTGAAGATCAAATAGGGGGGCATACAACCGGTTCCACTGGGAACATATATCCCTCACTTTAGCCATCCTATTAGGAATAGGAGTTGCTGCAAGGGTGGGCCGAGGAACCAGTGGCATTGTCCATGGGACACAAAAGATGACCCAATTAGAAGCAGCAATAGAGCAAAAGTAAGATATTAGAAACCTCCTTCAGGGCTTTGCATGAAACTTTAACCTCTCCTCTGAAGTTGTTTTACAGAACAGTTGAGGGTTGGACCTCCTCTTCATTAGAGAAGGGGGCCTTTGTGCTGCATTGAGGGAAGAATGTTGTTTTTATGCTGACTATACTGGAGTCGTAATGAAATCTATGAGTAAATTTAAAAGACACCTTGAAGAGCATCAACAAGTGAGAGAGGGCCCAAAAGGGTGGCTTGAGTCTTGGTTCACACAGTCCCCTGGTTAACTACGTTTTTATCAACCCTGGCCGGTCCAATAATAATACCTCATATTATTGCTAACTATAAAACCCTGTTTGCTCAACCGTGTAATGTCTTTTCTCCAGGCTCAAATTGGAGGAGTTAAACTTATGGTAATACCCCACTAGCAGACATTGAATGTGACACCCTCCAATGATCATTTTTATGATTAAAATTAGCCAGAAGAAGAAGTGGGGAATGAAATATTAATAAAATAGGTACTTGTCACATCTTGTTTTTCTGTATGCTTAACAGAACACTGTTGAAATCTTGAGAAATGTTTGCAAAACTTGTTCCCAGAATGTTCTATCCCCAGCTGCCAAATTGCAGAATGTACTCCCTCTCCGAGTTGCATACAAACCGCCCACTCGCCTGACCCATCAATACTATCCCTCCCTTCTCTCTCCAGGGAAAGTATATAAGCTCTACTTCAGCTATTCTCAGGGCTATCTGCTCTACTCAGGTGAGCTCTGAACCCCAGCATTCTGGACACCCAATAAACCCTTTGATGTTGCATGAGATAGCCTGTTGGTAGTCTCCTCCTCTGAAGCTCGCACCACGTTTACTTGGATGATTGAATGTAGAAGAGAACATCCAGTCAAAAAGGGATAGTCTGTAGCATTAGGAAGATAGTCAGTAAGTTTAGGAAGAAGGGTGAGTATAAGATTTGGAACAAAAGTTTCTTAGCAATAGGATTTCGATTAGAGAGTGAATGTAAATGTCAGCACAAGTGAAGAGTAAGTCACAATGATGAAGTGGGGAAAATATGTAGGAAAGCATATATCAATAGAGACATTACAAAATCAGGCAAAGTATAAAGTGTGTGATAGGATTAGACATTTTGAACAGGGTTGAGTTTAAATATATAATCTTAGGAAGAAACAAATATGTAGTCACAAATAGGATTGACATTTGAGAGCATTGGGCAAATTTCAGGTGGATGAATATTTTGAGAATAATCTTGTGAATAGTTGATTATAAATCCACATACATGAACATGAATGAATTTAGGGAGTGAATATAAGACACATATATTTCATATTTTGTAAAATCTGGAGAGTGTATATATATATATATATATATATATATATATATATATATATATATATACATATATATATATACATATATATACATATACATAAAACAAACACACAGACAAAAAAGTAGCAATATATATGTCAATCAAAATTCATTATAAAATATATACCATCCACACATCTAAAAATATTCATTTTACTGAACATGGATTTATGTATAATGCTGTTCAACTAGCAAGCTCACCCATAGGTTGAATATTCAGTTCCAACAGGGTTTAGTAGGAGTGATCTCTTCTAAAAATTTGTATCTGCCAAGTCAGCCACCTCACAAGAATGTACGTGTGGTACCAGATAGGAATCTATATGTGCATATAAGAATACAGAGAAAGGGAGACAGGAATTCACATATTTGTTAACCTTAAAAATACAAGGACAACTATTTCAACAAACAATTGACTAGATTTATAACTCCAACTCTGTCTCATGCAAAAGGCAAGTCCATCTGTACACCATGCCTACTCTGAACTGCTTGTATTTCTATTCTTTATGTGTTATTTTTCTCCATCATATTAGGATTAGTAGTCAGAGTCTGGTAGGGTATGGGTTAGAGTCAGGTATTCAGTATTTTGAATTGAAAATAGGACACTGAATCCAATGTGTATGCAAATATATGCTACGGAAAAATCTTCCCACTCTCCTCCAGAACAATGCCTTGACATTACCTTCGCCCCAAGTAAGACACAATTAGAGGAGAAGAGTTAGAAAATCTGTGAATACATATCTAGAATGGAAAATGCTCCAGATTTCACATCTTTGGAGGTGGTAGAGGAGTTTCCGAAAGTAAGAGACAGGGTAAACACTCCACAAACATGGAGCTCTGCTGGCCAAAAGACTTTTTGAGAATCTGCCTCTGAGGTTGGGCACTTGAAATATATGTTGTTGTCAGGAGCTTTAGCTTTATTTGTAGTGAAACCATCAAAGCTGGATCTGCATCTATGTGACCTGGAGGAAATGGTTACTTATTTTCAAATAAAAATGAGGCAGCAGTGATGAATTCTCTTTTTGTAGGTAAACTTTGGCCACTGAGGGCTAAGGGTCTTCCGGTGTGGACTGTGGAACCAATGGTCATCCTCAAATTTTCGTGGTGTTTCTTGCTCCTGCACTGGGAGTTTGGTATTTGCTTCATGAAATACAACGAGTTCAAATGGGACACAGTGCTGAAGGGAGTTCTGTCAGGTGTGGTTGGCAGGGTCTCCAGGAGAATGCACCAACCAGTGTTCTATCTCAAGTAGCTTGCCCCCTTGACAATAGCAACATGATATTGAACATTGCCCTGAAACCTCTCCATATAAAAATATGCCTTTACATATATAGGTGTGATGGTTGCACCATGTCAGTCATAGCCATTTGGAAGCCAATGGAAGATCCACATGGCCCCACCACAGATGTTTTATCACACATTTGCATAACACAGCTCTAGTCCCACTACTTACCAGGCCCCAACTTACTGGCATCTCTGTTCTACACCATTTTCATGAAACCCAGTCAATCAAGGCCCTGTCTGGTATACTCATGATCATCAACAGGACATCAAAGGTCCTCCAGTGCCAGCTGGTCATCGGAATTTCTAAAATTTCATGGTAATTATCTAGCATTTTTTCACAGATGCATTTGGAGGCAATGTTGGTTTCAATTCATTCAGAAACCATTAAATGGTGAGGAAGCTAATTTCAGGGAAATCTCTGGAGCACTCTCACAGGCAAGTCTACCCAAAGAGTGGCCAAAAAGTCACATGAAGCCAGGCCCATTGAGGTCTACAAAGCGAGGTCCAAGTGTGTTTTGAATCTCAATTATGCCTGCCAAGTCTTTCAGAATAAAATCATGTAATATCCTGGCTGTGATTCCCAGTGTTCTGTGGAAAGCCACTCTGGGCCTTGATCCCAGGTTCCAATGGCAACTCTCATTCCTGGCTTCCTAAAATCCCAACACAATTCATGTCAATACTTCTCTGAGGTCAGTTCCAGAACTCAGTCTCTAAGGGGAATCACAGCAGAATTCAAGCCCAGGTGGACCCCGTCATCTCTTCCAACTGCCACACAAATGACCACAATTATAACCAAAACACTCCTACATGGCCCTCATCTTCTACCATAAAGATACTCATCATAACATCTGGATGGAGGTTTTCATGAGAGGCACATCCCAAGACAGTGTCCAAAATAATCTCCCTTGCCCCTCATTTGTCGAATGTCAGGGTGGCTTGGACACCCTTCCTGTGAACCAGGAGTGATCAAATAGGCCTGACCTTAATACTGCTTCACTTCTCCCATTTGAGGCTCTCTGACTGTGGGGTCTAGATTCTTTTTGTGAATTGGAGTCATGAGAAAAGCCAAGCACCTCTGCAGAGATTTGAAGAACTCATTTCACCCAAAGAATCCCTATTCTGACATGATGAATTTCAGAAACCTAACAAAGGAAGGCAATATAATTCATGCACATTGATTGAACGTTTTTCCATTTTGGTTTAGATGCACATATGGGATCTTTCTTTACATCCATCAGGTGCTGAGAATCTAAGTCACAGCCTAAAACAGGGCAAAGGGCCTGAATCAGACACATCCTTTTCCAATGAAATTAAGCAAAGAGCCAGAGTTGATGCACATTCATTTCCATTTGAAAACTGTTTTCTTCAGGCTTAACAAAGGGGATGCATGAGACAAAGACCTTCCTGATATTCAGGGCAACAGAACAATAGGTAAGCACAAGGCCCAAAGCAGGGTATCTCCACTGAGACTTTCCTGGTCACACTGATATCTGAGTTTTCTGAGATGCTGGCCATTCCATTCAGGTATCCAGTACATGGCCATGTCAAAGACCTTGGATTTGGTACATATCTTGGACACATAACCATGAGCCTATTCTAGAGAGTGGCCAGAATTCATGAAGAAAACAGGAACTTAGGAAGGTATTAGGTGTTGCCCGTGCATAAGGCAAGCCACACTCCATTCATAAATTGGGCAGGATGAATGCTGGGAAGCTTTATACTAGACATGACACATCCATTGCTGCATTCTCTTTTCTCATGTCTACTACCACAGGCACAGTGGGATACACAGACATGGAAACACTCACCTCTTCAAATGACTTACCGGAAACAGTTCACTCCAAAACAAACAAACCGCCATTCCTACCTATTTTCAGAACATGACACAAACCACAAACCCACACCCACTCCCAAAAAGGCACCTCCTTCCCCACAGGTGTGTGACTAACCAGAGTGTCCTCTGACTGGTGGCCATACTCTGTTCTTCCGAAATGGCCTGTCCTCTGTCAGATCTGTTTTCCTTGGCCAACACTGTAAAGTTGTAAGGAAAAAGTGGAGAGCCACTACCTGCTTTCTCAGGAAAGCTCCCTCTTCAGAGCTCTCCAGGCATTTGGTAATCCTCACTTCAGTAGGTACCAAGAATGACTGACTCTATCTTTGGTAAATCCAAATAAGTGAGCCCACTGGGACTGGGACTATGACTGCCTCTGGGTGCCTGGCTCCTTGGATACAAAGGTCAGAGAGTTCCATCACCAATTAAATGAGGTATGTCACATTCTTTGGAACTGAATGAGGTCACTGCCTTGGCAAATGTATATCTTATGATGTGCAAAAACTGAAGAAATAATAATGTACCAGTGTCGAATACAAATGAATGACAAATTACATATCATGTCCCATAGGAGTCTACTTGCATTGATGTTAGACTGGGTCAGTTACTGTAGAATAATTAGGATTTGTATGCACCATTCACTGAAGTTAGTTTTCAGTACTAGGAAACAAATATGTATTTCAGGTGGATGAATATTTCTGATTATAATCTTGTTAAAAGTTGATTATAAATCCACATACATGAACATGAATGAATTTAGAGAGTGTATATTAGACACAGACATTTCATATTTTGAAAAATTTGGAGAGTATATCTATATCTATATCTATATCTATATCTATATATATATATATGTATAAACACACACACACACACACACAAACACACACACACAACACTCACAGACATTAAAAAGTACCAATATAAATGCCAATCGAATTCATCAGTAAATATATATCATCCACAAATGCAAAAATATTTATTTTACTGAACATGAGTTAATGAATAATGTTGTTCTACTAGGACGCTCTCCTATAGGTTGAATTTTCATTTCCAACAGCTTTTAGGAGGAGTGAACTCTTCTCACAATTTGTATCTGCCAAGACAGCCACCTCACAAAAATGTACGTGTGATACCTGGTAGGATTCTATATATGCATATAAATATGCATGTGTGAATAGGCTACAGAAAAGGGAAACAAGAATTCACATATTTGTTAAGTTTAAAAACACATGGAGAATATTTCAATTAAAATTTGACTAGATTTATAACTCCTACCTTATATAATGCAAATGTCAAGTCCAACTATACAACATGTCTCCTCTGAAGTGCTTGTATTTCTATTGTGTTGGGTTAATTTTCTCCATTATATTAGGATGAATAGTCTGAGTCTACTAGGTATGGGTTAGTGTCAGGGATTCAGTATTTCGAATGGAAAATTGGAAAATGAATCCAATGTGTATGTAAATATATGCTGCACAAATATTCTCCTGCTCTCATCCAGAACAATGCCTTGACATTACCTTCACCCCAAGTAAGACACAATTAGAGGAGAAGAGTTACAAAATCAGTGAATACATATCTGGAATGGAAAATGCTCAGGAGTTCACAACCTTGGAGGTGGTAGAGCAGTTTCCAAAACTAAGGGACAGGGTAAACACTCCACAAACATGGAGCTCTGCTGGCCTAAAAACTTTTTGAGAAACTGCCTCTGAGCTTCCACACTTGAAATATATGTTGTTTTCAGGAGATTTGGCTTCCTTTGTAGTGAGACCATCAAAGCTGGGTCTGCATCTATGTGACCTGGAGGACATGGTTTCTTATTTCCAATGAACTAGATGAAGCAGTGCTGAATCCTCTCTTTGTAGGTAAACTGAGGCCACTGGGGACTAAGTGTCTCCCCATGTGGACTGTGAAGCCATTTGGTCCTCCTCCACTTGTTGTGGTGTTTTTGCTGCTGCACTGTGAGTTTGGTATTTGTTTCACGAAATACTAGGAGCTAACCTGGGACACAGTGCTGGAGGGAGTTCTGTCACGTGTGGTGGGTCAGGGTCTGCAAGAGAATGCCCCAACTAGGCTCCTATCTCTCACAGCTTGCCCCATTGCCCCCTTGTCCATATCAACCTGATTCTTAATTTTCCTCTGAAAACTCTCCATATAACAAGATGCCTTTACATATAAGGGTCTGCTGGCTGCACCATGTCAGTTACAAGCCATTTGGAATCCAATGGTACATCCACATGGCCCTACCACGGATGTTTTATCAAACACCTCCCCACCACTGCTCTAGACCCACTACTCAGCAGGCTCCAACTTACTGGCATCTCTGTTCTACACCATTTTCATGAAACTCAGTAAGTCAAGGCACTGTCTGGTATAATCATGATCAGCAACAGGACATCCAATGTTTCTCCAGTGCCACCTGGTCATAGGAATTTCAAAAATTTCATGGTATTTATCTAGCCATTTTTCAAGCATGAAGTTGGAGGCACTGTGGATTTCAGTTCATTCAGCAAACATTAAATGGTGAGGAAGCTCATTTCAATGAAATCTCTGGAGAACTCTCACAGGCACCGCTTCCCAAAGAGTGGACAAAAGGTCACATTAGGCCAGGCCCATTGAGGTCTACAATGTGAGGTCCATGTGTGTTTTGACTCTCAACTATGGCTGCCATTTCTTTAAGAATAAAATCATGTGATATCCTTGCTGAGATTTCCAGGCCTCTGTTGAAATCCACCCGGGGCCTAGGTCTCAGTTTCCAAGAGCGACTTTCATGCGTGGCCTCTTAAAATCCCAACAAAATTCATGGCAATGCTTCTCTGAGTTCATTTCCAAAACCCAGTCTCTAAGGGGAGTCATAGCCGAGTTCAACCCCACGTGTACCCAGTCATTTTTTCCAATGCCACACAAATGACCAAAATCAAAACCAAAACACTCCCACATGGCCCTCATCTTATTCCTTATAGTCAATCATCTTAACCTCTGGCTGGAGGTTTCCATGAGGGGCGCAGCCCAAGACAGTGTCCAAAATCAGCTCCTTTGCCCCTCATTTGCCTAAAGTCAGGGTAGCCTGGACACCGATTCTGTGAACCAGGAGTGAACAAATAAGCCTGCCTTTAATACTTCTTTGTTTCTCCAATTTCAGGCCTACTGATTTTAGGTATCGATTCTTTAGGTGATTTAGAGTCATGCGAAAACCAAGCACCTCTGCAGGGCTTTGAAGAACTCATTTGACCCAAAGAATCCCTATTCTCATTTGATGGAGTGCAGGAACCTAACAGAGGAAGGCAAGAGACTTCATCCACAATGAATGATATTTTTTGCCATTTTGGGTTTGGAAGCTCACATGGGATCATTCTTAAGATGCATCAGGTGCTGAGAATCTAAGTCACAGCCACACACAGGTCCAAAGGCTGATAAAGACACATCTCTTTCCAAAGCAATTAAGCAAAGAGCCACAGGTGAGGCCCATTCATTTCCATTTGAAAACTGTTTTCTTCAGGCTTCACAAAGGGGTGGCCTGAGGCAAAGACCTTCCTGACATTCAGTGCAACACAACAATAAGTAAGCAAAAGGCCCAAAGCAGGGTTTCTGCACTGAGATTTTTCTGGTCACACTGATATCTGAGTTTTCTGAGATGCTCGCCATTCTCTTCAGCTATCCAGTACATGGCCATGTCACAGAGCTTGGCGGTGGTACATATTTTGGACACAAATCCATGAGCCTATTCTGGAGAGTGGCCAGAATTCAGGAAGAAAACAAGAACTTAGAAAGATAGCAGGTGTTGCACATCGATAAGACAAGCTGCAGTCCATTCATATATTGGGCAGGATGAATTATGGGAAGATTTATACTAGACAGGACACATCCATTAATGCATTCCCTTTTCTAATGTCTACAACAACAGACACAGTGGGATACACAGAAACAGAAACACTCGCCGTGTCAAATGACTTACTAGAAACTGTCCACTCCAAACCAAACAAACCGCCTTTCCTATCTATTCTCAGAACATGAGACAAAACAATATACCCACACCCACTCCCACAAAGGCACCTCCTTCCCCCAAGTAGGTCTGTGACTATCCGGAGTGTCCTCTGACTGGTGGGCCATACTATGTTCCCCCGAAATGGCCTGCCTTCTCTCAGATCTTCTTTCTTTCACCAACTCTGTGAAGATGTCAGGAAAAAGTGGTTAGCCACTACCTGTTTTCTCAGGAAAGGTCCATCTTCAGAGCTCTCCTGGCATTTGGCCATCCTCACACCATTAGGTACCAAGAAAACTGACTCTGTCCTTGGTAAATCCAAACAAGTGAGCCCACTGGGACTGGGACTGGGACTGCCTCTGGGTGCCTGAATTCTTGGATACCAAGTTCAGAGAGTTCCATCACCAAGGAAATGAGGTATGTCACATTCTTTGGAACTGAATGAGGTCACTGCCTTGGCAACAACTTTGTCCTAACAGTTGCTTCCAAGGGTAACAAAAGATGGAGGTTGCCCTTACTTCCTGTGACACTTTCATAAGGTAGAATGTATATCAACCATTGGCACCCGGGAACAGCTCTCCACTCAGGCCTGGTTTGGTCCATCTTCTCTACAATAAGAAGAGAGAGATTCAGATTCAGAAACATCCCTTCATCCTGACCAGGTTGTTTGCCATGGAAGATGACTTTTGCTCTCTCAGGTGCTTCATACCTGCCTACAACTTCTCCAGGTATCATTTGTGGATGGACATTCGAGGTTCTCATCAGGTGGAAGGTCCCCAAGTTTCCTGTATTGTAAGAACCACTCTGTCCCTGCTCTTCTGTAAAATGATTGAGGGAACAGTGTATACCTGGGGTTAAAAACAGGTTTGATTTGGGTTACGAGTGATTCTGTGTGATGAATAATGGTATTGGGAACCTGCAATATTTACAAGAATATAGAGGTGAAATATAAGTAGGAAAACAGAAATCTAGGTATGATTTGAAGCCCAGAAGGGTTTTGCCCTTGATTGGGATACTTAGCTTTGAATTATGTTCTGCAAAGATGCCTCAGATAATTCGAGATACAATGGCATAGGACCTTGTACATTGGATGATTGAATTTAGAAGAGAACATCCAGTCAAAAAGGGATATTCAGTAGGATTAGGAAGATAGTCGGTAGGTTTAGGAAGAAGAGTGAGTATAGGACTTGGACCAAAAGTTCTTTAGCAATAGACTTTCGGTTGTTGAGTGAATGTAAATGTCAGCACATATGAAGAGTCAGTCACTATGTGGAACTGGGGAAAATATGTAGAAAAGCAGATATCAATAGAAACATTACAAAATCAGGCAAAGTATAAAGTGAGTGACAGAATTAGACATTTTCAACAGGGTTGAGTTTGAATATATAAATTAGGAAAAAAACAAATATGTAGTCACCAATAGGATTGACAATTGACAGCATTAGGCAACCTGGACATGGATGTTTTTAGAAATCCATGTTCACTTTCCATTTAGGCTTTGGTACAATCATAAGTGTGACCTTTCCATTTTTTGTCCAGAATATTACTGTGATAATGAGGTGATATGAGTATTTCTTTCACCATTTCTGGGAGCAATATATTTAAGATGTAAAATGAGAATCGGGGGTACAAAGAGGTGTACCCTGTTTCTAGGAACATAGAGAAAAAGCATGAATAGACCATACTGTGAATAAATAATATAACTTTTTTGAACTTTAAATAATGAATTGTACTAATATCTGAAAAATTAAAGGAAATCGTATATTGATATACAATCATTGATTCCAACCAGGTATATATGTAATGGAAATATAAGTGTTTTGGTTTATCATGAAGAGTGTGTGAGTTTTGCTTCAAAATGATTATGGAAATTCAAAATAATGTGTTTGGAAAGAAGTCTCATAAAAGACCAGTCAAGAAACCCTGACAATACATGAGTTCTGAAGCAAGAAGTGATTAAAGTTGAAACAAATGCTTATTAATTTGTGAACTTGTGGATGAAATGTATATCCTGTGATGTGCAAAAACTGAAGAAACAATAATGTACCAGTGTCGAATACAAATGAATGACAAATTACATATCATGTCCCATAGGAGTCTACTTGCATTGATGTTAGACTGGGTCAGTTACTGTAGAATAATTAGGATTTGTATGCACCATTCACTGAAGTTAGTTTTCAGTACTAGGAAACAAATATGTATTTCAGGTGGATGAATATTTCTGATTATATTCTTGTGAAAAGTGGATTATAAATCCACATACATGAACATGAATGAATTTAGAGAGTGTATATTAGACACATATATTTCATATGTTGAAAAATTTGGAGAGTATATCTATATCTATATCTATATCTATATATATACACACACACGCACACACACACACACACAACACTCACAGGCATTAAAAAGTACCAATATAAATGCCAATCGAAATTCATCAGTAAATATGTATCATCCACAAATGCAAAAATATTTATTTTATTGAACATGAGTTAATGTATAATGTTGTTATACTAGGACGCTCTCCTATAGGTTGAATTTTCATTTCCAACAGCATTTAGGAGGAGTGAACTCTTCTCACAATTTGTATCTGCCAAGACAGCCACCTCACAAAAATGTACGTGTGATACCTGGTAGGATTCTATATATGCATATAAATATACATGTGTGAATAGGCTACAGAAAAGGGAAACAAGAATTCACATATTTGTTAAGTTTAAAAACACATGGAGAATATTTCAATTAAAATTTGACTAGATTTATAACTCCTACCTTATATAATGCAAATGTCAAGTCCAACTATACAACATGTCTCCTCTGAAGTGCTTGTATTTCTATTGTGTTGGGTTAATTTTCTCCATTATATTAGGATGAATAGTCTGAGTCTACTAGGTATGGGTTAGTGTCAGGGATTCAGTATTTCGAATGGAATATTGGAAAATGATTCCAATGTGTATTTAAATATATGCTGCACAAATATCCTCCCGCTCTCATCCAGAACAATGCCTTGACATTACCTTCACCCCAAGTAAGACACAATTAGAGGAGAAGAGTTACAAAATCAGTGAATACATATCTGGAATGGAAAATGCTCAGGAGTTCACAACCTTGGAGGTGGTAGAGGAGTTTCCAAATCTAAGGAACAGGGTCAACACTCCACAAACATGGAGCTCTGCTGGCCTAAAAACTTTTTGAGAAACTGCCTCTGAGCTTCCGCACTTGAAATATTTGTTGTTTTCAGGAGATTTGGCTTCCTCTGTAGTGAGACCATCAAAGCTGGGTCTGCATCTATGTGACCTGGAGGACATGGTTTCTTATTTTCCAATGAACAAGATGAAGCAGTGCTGAATCCTCTCTTTGTAGGTAAACTGAGGCCACTGGGGACTAAGTGTCTCCCCGTGTGGACTGTGAAGCCATTTGGTCCTCCTCCACTTGTTGTGGTGTTTTTGCTGCTGCACTGTGAGTTTGGTATTTGTTTCACGAAATACTAGGAGCTAACCTGGGACACAGTGCTGGAGGGAGTTTTGTCACGTGTGCTGGGTCAGCGTCTGCAAGAGAATGCACCAACTAGGCTCCTATCTCTCACAGCTTGCCCCATTGCCCCCTTGTCCATATCAACCTGATTCTTAATTTTCCTCTGAAAACTCTCAATATAACAAGATGCCTTTACATATAAGGGTCTGCTGGCTGCACCATGTCAGTTACAAGCCATTTGGAATCCAATGGTAGATCCACATGGCCCTACCACGGATGTTTTATCAAACACCTCCCCACCACTGCTCTAGACCCACTACTCAGCAGGCTCCAACTTACTGGCATCTCTGTTCTACACCATTTTCATGAAACTCAGTAAATCAAGGCACTGTCTGGTATACTCATGATCAGCAACAGGACATCCAATGTTTCTCCAGTGCCACCTGGTCATAGGAATTTCAAAAATTTCATGGTATTTATCTAGCCATTTTTCAAGCATGAAATTGGAGGCACTGTGGGATTCAGTTCATTCAGCAAACATTAAATGGTGAGGAAGATCATTTCAATGAAATCTCTGGAGAACTCTTACAGGCACGGATTCCCAAAGAGTGGACAAACGGTCACATTAGGGCAGGCCCATTGAGGTCTACAATGTGAGGTACATGTGTGTTTTGACTCTCAACTATGGCTGCCATTTCTTTAAGAATAAAATCATGTGATATCCTTGATGAGATTCCCAGGCCTCTGTGGAAATCCACCGGGGCCTAGGTCTCAGTTTCCAAGAGCGACTTTCATGCATGGCCTATTAAAATCCCAACAAAATTCATGGCAATGCTTCTCTGAGTTCATTTCCAAAACCCAGTCTCTAAGGGGAATCACACCAGAGTTCAAGCCCACGTGGACCCAGTCATTTTTTCCAATGCCACACAAATGACCAAAATTAAAACCAAAACACTCCCACATGGCCCTCATCTTATTCCATATAGTCAATGATCTTAACCTCTGGCTGGAAGTTTCCATGAGGGGCACAGCCCAAGACAGTGTCCAAAATCTGCTCGTTTGTCCCTCATTTGCCTAAAGTCAGGGTAGCCTTGACACCATTTCTGTGAACCAGGAGTGAACAAATAAGCCTGCCGTTAATACTTCTGTGTTTCTCCAATTTGAGGCCTACTGATTTTAGGTATCGATTCTTTAGGTGAGTCATGCGAAAACACAAGCACCTCTGCAGGGCTTTGAAGAACTCATTTGACCCAAAGAATCCCTATTCTCATTTGCTGAAGTGCAGGAACCTAACAGAGGAAGGCAAGAGACTTCATGCACAATGAATGATATTTTTTGCCATTTTGGTTTTGGAAGCTCACATGGGATCATTCTTAAGATCCATCAGGTGCTGAGAATCTAAGTCACAGCCACACACAGGTCCAAGAGGCTGATAAAGACACATCCCTTTCCAAAGCAATTAAGCAAAGAGCCACAGGTGAGGCCCATTCATTTCCATTTGATAACTGTTTATTCAGGCTTCACAAAGGGGTGGCCTGAGGCAAAGACCTTCCTGACATTCAGTGCAACACAACAATAAGTAAGCAAAAGGCCCAAAGCAAGGTTTCTGCACTGAGACTTTCCTGTTCACACTGATATCTGAGTTTTCTGAGATGCTCGCCATTCTCTTCAGCTATCCAGTACATGGCCATGTCACAGAGCTTGGAGGTGGTACATATTTTGGACACAAATCCATGAGCCTATTCTGGAGAGTGGCCAGAATTCAGGAAGAAAACAAGAACTTAGAAAGATAGCAGGTGTTGCACATCGATAAGACAAGCTGCAGTCCATTCATATATTGGGCAGGATGAATTATGGGAAGATTTATACTAGACAGGACACATCCATTAATGCATTCTCTTTTCTAATGTCTACAACAACGGACACAGTGGGATACACAGAAACAGAAACACTCGCCGTGTCAAATGACTTACTAGAAACTGTCCACTCCAAACCAAACAAACCGCCTTTCCTATCTATTCTCAGAACATGAGACAAAACAACAAACCCCCACCCACTCCCACAAAGGCACCTCCTTCCCCCAAGTAGGTCTGTGACTATCCGGAGTGTCCACTGACTGGTGGGCCACACTATGTTCCCCCGAAATGGCCTGTCTTCTCTCAGATCTTGTTTCCTTGACCAACTCTGTGAAGATGTCAGGAAAAAGTGGTTAGCCACTACCTGTTTTCTCAGGAAAGGTCCATCTTCAGAGCTCTCCTGGCATTTGGCCATCCTCACATCATTAGGTACCAAGAAAACTGACTCTGTCCTTGGTAAATCCAAACAAGTGAGCCCACTGGGACTGGGACTGGGACTGCCTCTGGGTGCCTGGCTTCTTGGATACCAAGTTCAGAGAGTTCCATCACCAAGGAAATGAGGTATGTCACATTCTTTGGAACTGAATGAGGTCACTGCCTTGGCAACCACTTTGTCCTAACAGTTGCTTCCAAGGGTAACATAAGATGGAGGTTGCCCCTACTTCCTGTGACACTTTCATAAGGTAGAATGTATATCACCATTGGCACCCGGGAACAGCTCTCCACTCAGTGTCAAAATATGTACCACCTCCAAGCTCTGTGACATGGCCATGTACTGGATAGCTGAAGAGAATGGCGAGCATCTCAGAAAACTCAGATATCAGTGTGAACAGGAAAGTCTCAGTGCAGAAACCCTGCTTTGGGCCTTTTGCTTACTTATTGTTCTGTTTCACTGAATGTCAGGAAGGTCTTTGCCTCAGGCCACCCCTTTGTGAAGCCTGAAGAAAACAGTTTTCAAATGGAAATGAATGGGCCTCACCTGTGGCTCTTTGCTTAATTGCTTTGGAAAGGGATGTGTCTTTATCAGCCTCTTGGACCTGTGTGTGGCTGTGACTTAGATTCTCAGCACCTGATGGATCTTAAGAATGATCCCATGTGATCTTCCAAAACCAAAATGGCAAAAAATTTCATTCATTGTGGATGAAGTCTCCTGCCTTCCTCTGTTAGGTTCCTGCACTCCATCAAATGACAATAGGGATTCTTTGGGTCAAATGAGTTCTTCAAAGCCCTGCAGAGGTGCTTGTGTTTTCGCATGACTCTAAATCACCTAAAGAATCGATACCTAAAATCAGTAGGCCTCAAATTGGAGAAACACAGAAGTATTAACGGCAGGCTTATTAGTTCACTCCTGGTTCACAGAAACGGTGTCCAGGCTACCCTGACTTTAGGCAAATGAGGGGCAAACGAGCTGATTTTGGACACTGTCTTGGGCTGGGCCCCTCATGGAAACCTCCAGCCAGAGGTTAAGATGATTGACTATATGGAATAAGATGAGGGCCATGTGGGAGTGTTTTGGTTTTAATTTTGGTCATTTGTGTGGCATTGGAAAAAATGACTGGGTCCACGTGGGCTTGAACTCTGGTGTGATTCCCCTTAGAGACTGGGTTTTGGAACTGAACTCAGAGAAGCATTGCCATGAATTTTGTTGGGATTTTAAGAGGCCATGCATGAAAGTCGCTCTTGGAAACTGAGACCTAGGCCCCCGGTGGATTTCCACAGAGGCCTGGGAATCTCAGCAAGGATATCACATGATTTTATTCTTAAAGAAATGGCAGCCATAGTTGAGAGTCAAAACACACATGGACCTCACATTGTAGACCTCAATGGGCCTGGCCAAATGTGACCTTTTGTCCACTCTTTGGGAAGCCGTGCCTGTGAGAGTTCTCCAGAGATTTCATTGAAATGAGCTTCCTCACCATTTAATGTTTGCTGAATGAACTGAATCCCACAGTGCCTCCAACTTCATGATTGAAAAATGGCTAGATAAATACCATGAAATTTGAAATTTTTGAAATTCCTATGACCAGGTGGCACTGGAGAAACATTGGATGTCCTGTTGCTCATCATGAGTATACCAGACAGTGCCTTGATTTACTGAGTTTCATGAAAATGGTGTAGAACAGAGATGCCAGTAAGTTGGAGCCTGCTGAGTAGTGGGTCTAGAGCAGTGGTGGGGAGGTGTTTGATAAAACATCCGTGGTAGGGCCATGTGGATCTACCATTGGATTCCAAATGGCTTGTAACTGACATGGTGCAGCCAGTAGACCCTTATATGTAAAGGCACCTTGTTATATGGAGAGTTTTCAGAGGAAAATTAAGAATCAGGTTGATATGGACAAGGGGGCAATGGGGCAAGCTGTGAGAGATAGAAGCCTAGTTGGTGCATTCTCTTGCAGACCCTGACCCACCACACGTGACAGAACTCCCTCCAGCACTGTGTCCCAGTTTAGCTCCTAGTATTTCGTGAAACAAATACCAAACTCACAGTGCAGCAGCAAAAACACCACAAACAGTGGAGAAGGACCAAATGGCATCACAGTCCACATGGGGAGACACTTAGTCCCCAGTGGCCTCAGTTTACCTACAAAGAGTGGATTCAGCTCAGCACTGCTTCATCATGTTCATTGGAAAATAAGAAACCATGTCCTCCAGGTCACATAGATGCATACCCAGCTTTGATGATCTCACTACAGAGGAAGCCAAATCCCCTGAAAACAACATATATTTCAAGTGTGGAAGCTCAGAGGCAGTTTCTCAAAAAGTTTTTAGGCCAGCAGAGCTCCATGTTTGTGGAGTGTTTACCCTGTCCCTTAGTTTTGGAAACTTCTCTACCACCTCCAAGGTTGTGAACTCCTGAGCATTTTCCATTCCAGATATGTATTCACTGATTTTGTAACTCTTCTCCTCTAATTGTGTCTTACTTGGGGTGAAGATAATGTCAAGGCATTGTTCTGGATGAGAGCGGGAGGATATTTGTGCAGCATATATTTACATACACATTGGATTCATTTTCCAAATTTCCATTCGAAGTACTGAATCCCTGACACTAACCCATACCTAGTAGACTCAGACTATTCATCCTAATATAATGGAGAAAATTAGCCCAACACATTAGAAATACAAGTACTTCAGAGGAGACATGTTGAATAGTTGGACTTGACATTTGCATTATATAAGTTAGGAGTTATAAATCTAGTCAAATTTTAATTGAAATATTCTCCATGTGTTTTTAAACTTAACAAATTTGTGAATTCTTGTTTCCCTTTTCTGTAGCCTATTCACACATGTATATTTATATGCATATATACAATCCTACCAGGTATCACACGTACATTTTTTTGAGGTGGCTGTCTTGGCAGATACAAATTGTGAGAAGAGTTCACTCCTCCTAAATGCTGTTGGAAATGAAAATTCAACCTATAGGAGAGCGTCCTAGTATAACAACATTATACATTAACTCATGTTCAATAAAATAAATATTTTTGCATTTGTGGATGATACATATTTACTGATGAATTTCGATTGGCATTTATATTGGTACTTTTTAATGCCTGTGAGTGTTGTGTGTGTGTGTGTGTGCGTGTGTGTGTATATATATAGATATAGATATAGATATAGATATACTCTCCAAATTTTTCAAAATATGAAATATATGTGTCTAATATACACACTCTAAATTCATTCATGTTCATGTATGTGGATTTATAATCAACTTTTCACAAGATTATAATCAGAAATATTCATCCACCTGAAATACATATTTGTTTCCTAGTACTGAAAACTAACTTCAGTGAATGGTGCATACAAATCCTAATTATTCTACAGTAACTGACCTAGTCTAACATCAATGCAAGTAGACTCCTATGGGACATGATATGTAATTTGTCATTCATTTGTATTCGACACTGGTACATTATTGTTTCTTCAGTTTTTGCACATCACAGGATATACATTTCATCCACAAGTTCACAAATTAATAAGCATTTGTTTCAACTTTAATCATCTTGCTTCAGAACACATGTATTGTCAGGGTTTCTTGACTGGTCTTTTCATGAGACTTCTTTCCAAACACATTATTTTGAATTTCCATAATCATTTTGAAGCAAAACTCACACACTCTTCATAATAAACCAAAACACTAATATTTCCATTAGATATATACCTGGTTGGAATGAATGATTGTATATCAATATACGATTTCCTTTAATTTTTCAGATATCAGTTAATTCATTATTTAAAGTTCAAAAAAGTTATATTATTTATTCACAGTATGGTCTATTCATGCTTTTTCTCTATGTTCCTAGAAACAGGGTACACCGCTTTGTACCCCCGATTCTCATTTTACATCTTCAATATATTGCTCCCAGAAATGGTGAAAGAAATACTCATGTCACCTCATTATAACAGTAATATTCTGAACAAAAAATGGATAGGTCACACTTATGATTGTACCAAAGCCTAAATGGAAATTGAACATGGATTTCTAAAAACATCCATGTCCAGGTTGCCTAATGCTGTCAATTGTCAATCCTATTGGTGACTACATATTTGTTTTTTCCTAATTTATATATTCAAACTAAACCCTGTTGAAAATGTCTAATTCTATCACTCACTTTATACTTTGCCTGATTTCGTAATGTTTCTATTGATATCTGCTTTTCTACATATTTTCCCCAGTTCAACATAGTGACTGACTCTTCATATGTGCTGACATTTACATTCACTCAACAACCGAAAGTCTATTGCTAAAGAACTTTTGGTCCAAATCCTATACTCACTCTTCTTCCTAAACCTACCGACTATCTTCCTAATCCTACTGAATATCCCTTTTTGACTGGATGTTCTCTTCTAAATTCAATCATCCAATTTACAATGTCCTATGCCATTGTATATCGAATTATCTGAGGCATCTTTGCAGAACATCATTCAAAGCTAAGTATCCCAAATAAGGGCAAAACCCTTCTGGGCTTCAAATCATACCTAGATTTCTGTTTTCCTACTTATATTTCACCTCTATATTCTTGTAAATATTGCAGGTTCCCAATACCATTATTCATCACACAGAATCACTCGTAACCCAAATCAAACCTGTTTTTAACCCCAAGTATACACTGTTCCCTCAATCATTTTACAGAAGAGCAGGGACAGAGTGGTTCTTACAATACAGGAAAGTTGGGGACCTTCCACCTGATGAGAACCTCAAATGTCCATGCACAAATGATACCTGGAGAAGTTGTAGGCAGGTTTGAAGCACCTGAGAGAGCAAAAGTCATCTTCCATGGCAAACAACCTGGTCAGGATGAAGGGATGTGTCTGAATCTGCCTCTCTCTCTTCTTATTGTACAGAAGATGGACCAAACCAGGGCTGAGTGGAGAGCTGTTCCCAGGTGCCAATGGTGATATACATTCTACCTTATGAAAGTGTCACAGGAAGTAGGGGCAACCTCCATCTTATGTTACCCTTGGAAGCAACTGTTAGGACAAAGTGGTTGCCAAGGCAGTGACCTCATTCAGTTTCAAAGAATGTGACATACCTCATTTCCTTGGTGATGGAACTCTCTGAACTTGGTATCCAAGAAGCCAGGCACCCAGAGGCAGTCCCAGTCCCAGTCCCAGTGGGCTCACTTGTTTGGATTTACCAAGGACAGAGTCAGTTTTCTTGGTACCTAATGATGTGAGGATGGCCAAATGCCAGGAGAGCTCTGAAGATGGACCTTTCCTGAGAAAACAGGTAGTGGCTAACCACTTTTTCCTGACATCTTCACAGAGTTGGTCAAGGAAACAAGATCTGAGAGAAGACAGGCCATTTCGGGGGAACATAGTATGGCCCACCAGTCAGAGGACACTCCGGATAGTCACAGACCTACTTGGGGGAAGGAGGTGCCTTTGTGGGAGTGGGTGTGGGTTTGTTGTTTTGTCTCATGTTCTGAGAATAGATAGGAAAGGCGGTTTGTTTGGTTTGGAGTGGACAGTTTCTAGTAAGTCATTTGACACGGCGAGTGTTTCTGTTTCTGTGTATCCCACTGTGTCCGTTGTTGTAGACATTAGAAAAGAGAATGCATTAATGGATGTGTCCTGTCTAGTATAAATCTTCCCATAATTCATCCTGCCCAATATATGAATGGACTGCAGCTTGTCTTATCGATGTGCAACACCTGCTATCTTTCTAAGTTCTTGTTTTCTTCCTGAATTCTGGCCACTCTCCAGAATAGGCTCATGGATTTGTGTCAAAATATGTACCACCTCCAAGCTCTGTGACATGGCCATGTACTGGATAGCTGAAGAGAATGGCGAGCATCTCAGAAAACTCAGATATCAGTGTGAACAGGAAAGTCTCAGTGCAGAAACCCTGCTTTGGGCCTTTTGCTTACTTATTGTTCTGTTTCACTGAATGTCAGGAAGGTCTTTGCCTCAGGCCACCCCTTTGTGAAGCCTGAAGAAAACAGTTTTCAAATGGAAATGAATGGGCCTCACCTGTGGCTCTTTGCTTAATTGCTTTGGAAAGGGATGTGTCTTTATCAGCCTCTTGGACCTGTGTGTGGCTGTGACTTAGATTCTCAGCACCTGATGGATATTAAGAATGATCCCATGTGAGCTTCCAAAACCAAAATGGCAAAAAATTTCATTCATTGTGGATGAAGTCTCCTGCCTTCCTCTGTTAGGTTCCTGCACTCCATCAAATGACAATAGGGATTCTTTGGGTCAAATGAGTTCTTCAAAGCCCTGCAGAGGTGCTTGTGTTTTCGCATGACTCTAAATCACCTAAAGAATCGATACCTAAAATCAGTAGGCCTCAAATTGGAGAAACACAGAAGTATTAACGGCAGGCTTATTAGTTCACTCCTGGTTCACAGAAACGGTGTCCAGGCTACCCTGACTTTAGGCAAATGAGGGGCAAACGAGCTGATTTTGGACACTGTCTTGGGCTGCGCCCCTCATGGAAACCTCCAGCCAGAGGTTAAGATGATTGACTATATGGAATAAGATGAGGGCCATGTGGGAGTGTTTTGGTTTTAATTTTGGTCATTTGTGTGGCATTGGAAAAAATGACTGGGTCCACGTGGGCTTGAACTCTGGTGTGATTCCCCTTAGAGACTGGGTTTTGGAACTGAACTCAGAGAAGCATTGCCATGAATTTTGTTGGGATTTTAAGAGGCCATGCATGAAAGTCGCTCTTGGAAACTGAGACCTAGGCCCCCGGTGGATTTCCACAGAGGCCTGGGAATCTCAGCAAGGATATCACATGATTTTATTCTTAAAGAAATGGCAGCCATAGTTGAGAGTCAAAACACACATGGACCTCACATTGTAGACCTCAATGGGCCTGGCCAAATGTGACCTTTTGTCCACTCTTTGGGAAGCCGTGCCTGTGAGAGTTCTCCAGAGATTTCATTGAAATGAGCTTCCTCACCATTTAATGTTTGCTGAATGAACTGAATCCCACAGTGCCTCCAACTTCATGATTGAAAAATGGCTAGATAAATACCATGAAATTTGAAATTTTTGAAATTCCTATGACCAGGTGGCACTGGAGAAACATTGGATGTCCTGTTGCTCATCATGAGTATACCAGACAGTGCCTTGATTTACTGAGTTTCATGAAAATGGTGTAGAACAGAGATGCCAGTAAGTTGGAGCCTGCTGAGTAGTGGGTCTAGAGCAGTGGTGGGGAGGTGTTTGATAAAACATCCGTGGTAGGGCCATGTGGATCTACCATTGGATTCCAAATGGCTTGTAACTGACATGGTGCAGCCAGTAGACCCTTATATGTAAAGGCACCTTGTTATATGGAGAGTTTTCAGAGGAAAATTAAGAATCAGGTTGATATGGACAAGGGGGCAATGGGGCAAGCTGTGAGAGATAGAAGCCTAGTTGGTGCATTCTCTTGCAGACCCTGACCCACCACACGTGACAGAACTCCCTCCAGCACTGTGTCCCAGTTTAGCTCCTAGTATTTCGTGAAACAAATACCAAACTCACAGTGCAGCAGCAAAAACACCACAAACAGTGGAGAAGGACCAAATGGCATCACAGTCCACATGGGGAGACACTTAGTCCCCAGTGGCCTCAGTTTACCTACAAAGAGTGGATTCAGCTCAGCACTGCTTCATCATGTTCATTGGAAAATAAGAAACCATGTCCTCCAGGTCACATAGATGCATACCCAGCTTTGATGATCTCACTACAGAGGAAGCCAAATCTCCTGAAAACAACATATATTTCAAGTGTGGAAGCTCAGAGGCAGTTTCTCAAAAAGTTTTTAGGCCAGCAGAGCTCCATGTTTGTGGAGTGTTTACCCTGTCCCTTAGTTTTGGAAACTTCTCTACCACCTCCAAGGTTGTGAACTCCTGAGCATTTTCCATTCCAGATATGTATTCACTGATTTTGTAACTCTTCTCCTCTAATTGTGTCTTACTTGGGGTGAAGGTAATGTCAAGGCATTGTTCTGGATGAGAGCGGGAGGATATTTGTGCAGCATATATTTACATACACATTGGATTCATTTTCCAAATTTCCATTCGAAGTACTGAATCCCTGACACTAACCCATACCTAGTAGACTCAGACTATTCATCCTAATATAATGGAGAAAATTAACCCAACACATTAGAAATACAAGTACTTCAGAGGAGACATGTTGAATAGTTGGACTTGACATTTGCATTATATAAGGTAGGAGTTATAAATCTAGTCAAATTTTAATTGAAATATTCTCCATGTGTTTTTAAACTTAACAAATTTGTGAATTCTTGTTTCCCTTTTCTGTAGCCTATTCACACATGTATATTTATATGCATATATACAATCCTACCAGGTATCACACGTACATTTTTGTGAGGTGGCTGTCTTGGCAGATACAAATTGTGAGAAGAGTTCACTCCTCCTAAATGCTGTTGGAAATGAAAATTCAACCTATAGGAGAGCGTCCTAGTATAACAACATTATACATTAACTCATGTTCAATAAAATAAATATTTTTGCATTTGTGGATGATACATGTTTACTGATGAATTTCGATTGGCATTTATATTGGTACTTTTTAATGCCTGTGAGTGTTGTGTGTGTGTGTGTGTGCGTGTGTGTGTATATATATAGATATAGATATAGATATAGATATACTCTCCAAATTTTTCAAAATATGAAATATATGTGTCTAATATACACACTCTAAATTCATTCATGTTCATGTATGTGGATTTATAATCAACTTTTCACAAGATTATAATCAGAAATATTCATCCACCTGAAATACATATTTGTTTCCTAGTACTGAAAACTAACTTCAGTGAATGGTGCATACAAATCCTAATTATTCTACAGTAACTGACCTAGTCTAACATGAATGCAAGTAGACTCATATGGGACATGATATGTAATTTGTCATTCATTTGTATTCGACACTGGTACATTATTGTTTCTTCAGTTTTTGCACATCACAGGATATACATTTCATCCACAAGTTCACAAATTAATAAGCATTTGTTTCAACTTTAATCATCTTGCTTCAGAACACATGTATTGTCAGGGTTTCTTGACTGGTCTTTTCATGAGACTTCTTTCCAAACACATTATTTTGAATTTCCATAATCATTTTGAAGCAAAACTCCACACCTCTTCATAATAAACCAAAACACTAATATTTCCATTAGATATATACCTGGTTGGAATGAATGATTGTATATCAATATACGATTTCCTTTAATTTTTCAGATATCAGTTAATTCATTATTTAAAGTTCAAAAAAGTTATATTATTTATTCACAGTATGGTCTATTCATGCTTTTTCTCTATGTTCCTAGAAACAGGTACACCGCTTTGTACCCCCGATTCTCATTTTACATCTTCAATATATTGCTCCCAGAAATGGTGAAAGAAATACTCATGTCACCTCATTATAACAGTAATATTCTGAACAAAAATGGATAGGTCACACTTATGATTGTACCAAAGCCTAAATGGAAATTGAACATGGATTTCTAAAAACATCCATGTCCAGGTTGCCTAATGCTGTCAATTGTCAATCCTATTGGTGACTACATATTTGTTTTTTCCTAATTTATATATTCAAACTAAACCCTGTTGAAAATGTCTAATTCTATCACTCACTTTATACTTTGCCTGATTTCGTAATGTTTCTATTGATATCTGCTTTTCTACTATTTTTCCCAGTTCAACATAGTGACTGACTCTTCATATGTGCTGACATTTACATTCACTCAACAACTGAAAGTCTATTGCTAAAGAACTTTTGGTCCAAATCCTATACTCACTCTTCTTCCTAAACCTACCGACTATCTTCCTAATCCTACTGAATATCCCTTTTTGACTGGATGTTCTCTTCTAAATTCAATTATCCAATTTACAATGTCCTATGCCATTGTATATCGAATTATCTGAGGCATCTTTGCAGAACATCATTCAAAGCTAAGTATCCCAAATAAGGGCAAAACCCTTCTGGGCTTCAAATCATACCTAGATTTCTGTTTTCCTACTTATATTTCACCTCTATATTCTTGTAAATATTGCAGGTTCCCAATACCATTATTCATCACACAGAATCACTCGTAACCCAAATCAAACCTGTTTTTAACCCCAAGTATACACTGTTCCCTCAATCATTTTACAGAAGAGCAGGGACAGAGTGGTTCTTACAATACAGGAAAGTTGGGGACCTTCCACCTGATGAGAACCTCAAATGTCCATGCACAAATGATACCTGGAGAAGTTGTAGGCAGGTTTGAAGCACCTGAGAGAGCAAAAGTCATCTTCCATGGCAAACAACCTGGTCAGGATGAAGGGATGTGTCTGAATCTGCCTCTCTCTCTTCTTATTGTACAGAAGATGGACCAAACCAGGGCTGAGTGGAGAGCTGTTCCCAGGTGCCAATGGTGATATACATTCTACCTTATGAAAGTGTCACAGGAAGTAGGGGCAACCTCCATCTTATGTTACCCTTGGAAGCAACTGTTAGGACAAAGTGGTTGCCAAGGCAGTGACCTCATTCAGTTTCAAAGAATGTGACATACCTCATTTCCTTGGTGATGGAACTCTCTGAACTTGGTATCCAAGAAGCCAGGCACCCAGAGGCAGTCCCAGTCCCAGTCCCAGTGGGCTCACTTGTTTGGATTTACCAAGGACAGAGTCAGTTTTCTTGGTACCTAATGATGTGAGGATGGCCAAATGCCAGGAGAGCTCTGAAGATGGACCTTTCCTGAGAAAACAGGTAGTGGCTAACCACTTTTTCCTGACATCTTCACAGAGTTGGTCAAGGAAACAAGATCTGAGAGAAGACAGGCCATTTCGGGGGAACATAGTATGGCCCACCAGTCAGAGGACACTCCGGATAGTCACAGACCTACTTGGGGGAAGGAGGTGCCTTTGTGGGAGTGGGTGTGGGTTTGTTGTTTTGTCTCATGTTCTGAGAATAGATAGGAAAGGCGGTTTGTTTGGTTTGGAGTGGACAGTTTCTAGTAAGTCATTTGACACGGCGAGTGTTTCTGTTTCTGTGTATCCCACTGTGTCCGTTGTTGTAGACATTAGAAAAGAGAATGCATTAATGGATGTGTCCTGTCTAGTATAAATCTTCCCATAATTCATCCTGCCCAATATATGAATGGACTGCAGCTTGTCTTATCGATGTGCAACACCTGCTATCTTTCTAAGTTCTTGTTTTCTTCCTGAATTCTGGCCACTCTCCAGAATAGGCTCATGGATTTGTGTCAAAATATGTACCACCTCCAAGCTCTGTGACATGGCCATGTACTGGATAGCTGAAGAGAATGGCGAGCATCTCAGAAAACTCAGATATCAGTGTGAACAGGAAAGTCTCAGTGCAGAAACCCTTGCTTTGGGCCTTTTGCTTACTTATTGTTCTGTTTCACTGATTGTCAGGAAGGTCTTTGCCTCAGGCCACCCCTTTGTGAAGCCTGAAGAAACAGTTTTCAAATGGAAATGAATGGGCCTCACCTGTGGCTCTTTGCTTAATTGCTTTGGAAAGGGATGTGTCTTTATCAGCCTCTTGGACCTGTGTGTGGCTGTGACTTAGATTCTCAGCACCTGATGGATCTTAAGAATGATCCCATGTGAGCTTCCAAAACCAAAATGGCAAAAAATTTCATTCATTGTGGATGAAGTCTCCTGCCTTCCTCTGTTAGGTTCCTGCACTCCATCAAATGACAATAGGGATTCTTTGGGTCAAATGAGTTCTTCAAAGCCCTGCAGAGGTGCTTGTGTTTTCGCATGACTCTAAATCCCTAAAGAATCGATACCTAAAATCAGTAGGCCTCAAATTGGAGAAACACAGAAGTATTAACGGCAGGCTTATTAGTTCACTCCTGGTTCACAGAAACGGTGTCCAGGCTACCCTGACTTTAGGCAAATGAGGGGCAAACGAGCTGATTTTGGACACTGTCTTGGGCTGTGCCCCTCATGGAAACCTCCAGCCAGAGGTTAAGATGATTGACTATATGGAATAAGATGAGGGCCATGTGGGAGTGTTTTGGTTTTAATTTTGGTCATTTGTGTGGCATTGGAAAAAATGACTGGGTCCACGTGGGCTTGAACTCTGGTGTGATTCCCCTTAGAGACTGGGTTTTGGAACTGAACTCAGAGAAGCATTGCCATGAATTTTGTTGGGATTTTAAGAGGCCATGCATGAAAGTCGCTCTTGGAAACTGAGACCTAGGCCCCCGGTGGATTTCCACAGAGGCCTGGGAATCTCAGCAAGGATATCACATGATTTTATTCTTAAAGAAATGGCAGCCATAGTTGAGAGTCAAAACACACATGTACCTCACATTGTAGACCTCAATGGGCCTGCCCAAATGTGACCGTTTGTCCACTCTTTGGGAAGCCGTGCCTGTGAGAGTTCTCCAGAGATTTCATTGAAATGATCTTCCTCACCATTTAATGTTTGCTGAATGAACTGAATCCCACAGTGCCTCCAATTTCATGATTGAAAAATGGCTAGATAAATACCATGAAATTTTTTTGAAATTCCTATGACCAGGTGGCACTGGAGAAACATTGGATGTCCTGTTGCTCATCATGAGTATACCAGACAGTGCCTTGATTTACTGAGTTTCATGAAAATGGTGTAGAACAGAGATGCCAGTAAGTTGGAGCCTGCTGAGTAGTGGGTCTAGAGCAGTGGTGGGGAGGTGTTTGATAAAACATCCGTGGTAGGGCCATGTGGATCTACCATTGGATTCCAAATGGCTTGTAACTGACATGGTGCAGCCAGTAGAATCTTATATGTAAAGGCACCTTGTTATATGGAGAGTTTTCAGAGGAAAATTAAGAATCAGGTTGATATGGACAAGGGGGCAATGGGGCAAGCTGTGAGAGATAGAAGCCTAGTTGGTGCATTCTCTTGCAGACCCTGACCCACCACACGTGACAGAACTCCCTCCAGCACTGTGTCCCAGTTTAGCTCCTAGTATTTCGTGAAACAAATACCAAACTCACAGTGCAGCAGCAAAAACACCACAACAAGTGGAGGAAGGACCAAATGGCATCACAGTCCACACGGGGAGACACTTAGTCCCCAGTGGCCTCAGTTTACCTACAAAGAGTGGATTCAGCTCAGCACTGCTTCATCATGTTCATTGGAAAATAAGAAACCATGTCCTCCAGGTCACATAGATGCATACCCAGCTTTGATGATCTCACTACAGAGGAAGCCAAATCTCCTGAAAACAACATATATTTCAAGTGTGGAAGCTCAGAGGCAGTTTCTCAAAAAGTTTTTAGGCCAGCAGAGCTCCATGTTTGTGGAGTGTTGACCCTGTCCCTTAGATTTGGAAACTCCTCTACCACCTCCAAGGTTGTGAACTCCTGAGCATTTTCCATTCCAGATATGTATTCACTGATTTTGTAACTCTTCTCCTCTAATTGTGTCTTACTTGGGGTGAAGGTAATGTCAAGGCATTGTTCTGGATGAGAGCGGGAGGATATTTGTGCAGCATATATTTACATACACATTGGAATCATTTTCCAATATTCCATTCGAAGTACTGAATCCCTGACACTAACCCATACCTAGTAGACTCAGACTATTCATCCTAATATAATGGAGAAAATTAACCCAACACATTAGAAATACAAGTACTTCAGAGGAGACATGTTGAATAGTTGGACTTCACATTTGCATTATATAAGGTAGGAGTTATAAATCTAGTCAAATTTTAATTGAAATATTCTCCATGTGTTTTTAAACTTAACAAATATGTGAATTCTTGTTTCCCTTTTCTGTAGCCTATTCACACATGTATATTTATATGCATATATACAATCCTACCAGGTATCACACGTACATTTTTGTGAGGTGGCTGTCTTGGCAGATACAAATTGTGAGAAGAGTTCACTCCTCCTAAATGCTGTTGGAAATGAAAATTCAACCTATAGGAGAGCGTCCTAGTATAACAACATTATACATTAACTCATGTTCAATAAAATAAATATTTTTGCATTTGTGGATGATACATTTTTACTGATGAATTTCGATTGGCATTTATATTGGTACTTTTTAATGCCTGTGAGTGTTGTGTGTGTGTGTGTGTGCGTGTGTGTGTATATATATAGATATAGATATAGATATAGATATACTCTCCAAATTTTTCAAAATATGAAATATATGTGTCTAATATACACACTCTAAATTCATTCATGTTCATGTATGTGGATTTATAATCAACTTTTCACAAGATTATAATCAGAAATATTCATCCACCTGAAATACATATTTGTTTCCTAGTACTGAAAACTAACTTCAGTGAATGGTGCATACAAATCCTAATTATTCTACAGTAACTGACCTAGTCTAACATGAATGCAAGTAGACTCCTATGGGACATGATATGTAATTTGTCATTCATTTGTATTCGACACTGGTACATTATTGTTTCTTCAGTTTTTGCACATCACAGGATATACATTTCATCCACAAGTTCACAAATTAATAAGCATTTGTTTCAACTTTAATCACTCTTGCTTCAGAACACATGTATTGTCAGGGTTTCTTGACTGGTCTTTTCATGAGACTTCTTTCCAAACACATTATTTTGAATTTCCATAATCATTTTGAAGCAAAACTCACACACTCTTCATAATAAACCAAAACACTAATATTTCCATTAGATATATACCTGGTTGGAATGAATGATTGTATATCAATATACGATTTCCTTTAATTTTTTAAGATATTATTAGTTTAATAAATTCATTATTTAAAGTTCAAAAAAGTTATATTATTTATTCACAGTATGGTCTATTCATGCTTTTTCTCTATGTTCCTAGAAACAGGGTACACCGCTTTGTACCCCCGATTCTCATTTTACATCTTCAATATATTGCTCCCAGAAATGGTGAAAGAAATACTCATGTCACCTCATTATAACAGTAATATTCTGGACAAAAAATGGATAGGTCACACTTATGATTGTACCAAAGCCTAAATGGAAATTGAACATGGATTTCTAAAAACATCCATGTCCAGGTTGCCTAATGCTGTCAATTGTCAATCCTATTGGTGACTACATATTTGTTTTTTCCTAATTTATATATTCAAACTAAACCCTGTTGAAAATGTCTAATTCTATCACTCACTTTATACTTTGCCTGATTTCGTAATGTTTCTATTGATATCTGCTTTTCTACATATTTTCCCCAGTTCAACATAGTGACTGACTCTTCATATGTGCTGACATTTACATTCACTCAACAACCGAAAGTCTATTGCTAAAGAACTTTTGGTCCAAATCCTATACTCACTCTTCTTCCTAAACCTACCGACTATCTTCCTAATCCTACTGAATATCCCTTTTTGACTGGATGTTCTCTTCTAAATTCAATTATCCAATTTACAATGTCCTATGCCATTGTATATCGAATTATCTGAGGCATCTTTGCAGAACATCATTCAAAGCTAAGTATCCCAAATAAGGGCAAAACCCTTCTGGGCTTCAAATCATACCTAGATTTCTGTTTTCCTACTTATATTTCACCTCTATATTCTTGTAAATATTGCAGGTTCCCAATACCATTATTCATCACACAGAATCACTCGTAACCCAAATCAAACCTGTTTTTAACCCCAAGTATACACTGTTCCCTCAATCATTTTACAGAAGAGCAGGGACAGAGTGGTTCTTACAATACAGGAAAGTTGGGGACCTTCCACCTGATGAGAACCTCAAATGTCCATGCACAAATGATACCTGGAGAAGTTGTAGGCAGGTTTGAAGCACCTGAGAGAGCAAAAGTCATCTTCCATGGCAAACAACCTGGTCAGGATGAAGGGATGTGTCTGAATCTGACTCTCTCTCTTCTTATTGTACAGAAGATGGACCAAACCAGGCTGAGTGGAGAGCTGTTCCCAGGTGCCAATGGTTGATATACATTCTACCTTATGAAAGTGTCACAGGAAGTAGGGGCAACCTCCATCTTTTGTTACCCTTGGAAGCAACTGTTAGGACAAAGTGGTTGCCAAGGCAGTGACCTCATTCAGTTTCAAAGAATGTGACATACCTCATTTCCTTGGTGATGGAACTCTCTGAACTTGGTATCCAAGAAGCCAGGCACCCAGAGGCAGTCCCAGTCCCAGTCCCAGTGGGCTCACTTGTTTGGATTTACCAAGGACAGAGTCAGTTTTCTTGGTACCTAATGATGTGAGGATGGCCAAATGCCAGGAGAGCTCTGAAGATGGACCTTTCCTGAGAAAACAGGTAGTGGCTAACCACTTTTTCCTGACATCTTCACAGAGTTGGTCAAGGAAACAAGATCTGAGAGAAGACAGGCCATTTCGGGGGAACATAGTATGGCCCACCAGTCAGAGGACACTCCGGATAGTCACAGACCTACTTGGGGGAAGGAGGTGCCTTTGTGGGAGTGGGTGTGGGTTTGTTGTTTTGTCTCATGTTCTGAGAATAGATAGGAAAGGCGGTTTGTTTGGTTTGGAGTGGACAGTTTCTAGTAAGTCATTTGACACGGCGAGTGTTTCTGTTTCTGTGTATCCCACTGTGTCCGTTGTTGTAGACATTAGAAAAGAGAATGCATTAATGGATGTGTCCTGTCTAGTATAAATCTTCCCATAATTCATCCTGCCCAATATATGAATGGACTGCAGCTTGTCTTATCGATGTGCAACACCTGCTATCTTTCTAAGTTCTTGTTTTCTTCCTGAATTCTGGCCACTCTCCAGAATAGGCTCATGGATTTGTGTCAAAATATGTACCACCTCCAAGCTCTGTGACATGGCCATGTACTGGATAGCTGAAGAGAATGGCGAGCATCTCAGAAAACTCAGATATCAGTGTGAACAGGAAAGTCTCAGTGCAGAAACCCTGCTTTGGGCCTTTTGCTTACTTATTGTTCTGTTTCACTGAATGTCAGGAAGGTCTTTGCCTCAGGCCACCCCTTTGTGAAGCCTGAAGAAAACAGTTTTCAAATGGAAATGAATGGGCCTCACCTGTGGCTCTTTGCTTAATTGCTTTGGAAAGGGATGTGTCTTTATCAGCCTCTTGGACCTGTGTGTGGCTGTGACTTAGATTCTCAGCACCTGATGGATCTTAAGAATGATCCCATGTGAGCTTCCAAAACCAAAATGGCAAAAAATTTCATTCATTGTGGATGAAGTCTCCTTGCCTTCCTCTGTTAGGTTCCTGCACTCCATCAAATGACAATAGGGATTCTTTGGGTCAAATGAGTTCTTCAAAGCCCTGCAGAGGTGCTTGTGTTTTCGCATGACTCTAAATCACCTAAAGAATCGATACCTAAAATCAGTAGGCCTCAAATTGGAGAAACACAGAAGTATTAACGGCAGGCTTATTAGTTCACTCCTGGTTCACAGAAACGGTGTCCAGGCTACCCTGACTTTAGGCAAATGAGGGGCAAACGAGCTGATTTTGGACACTGTCTTGGGCTGCGCCCCTCATGGAAACCTCCAGCCAGAGGTTAAGATGATTGACTATATGGAATAAGATGAGGGCCATGTGGGAGTGTTTTGGTTTTAATTTTGGTCATTTGTGTGGCATTGGAAAAAATGACTGGGTCCACGTGGGCTTGAACTCTGGTGTGATTCCCCTTAGAGACTGGGTTTTGGAACTGAACTCAGAGAAGCATTGCCATGAATTTTGTTGGGATTTTAAGAGGCCATGCATGAAAGTCGCTCTTGGAAACTGAGACCTAGGCCCCGGTGGATTTCCACAGAGGCCTGGAATCTCAGCAAGGATATCACATGATTTTATTCTTAAAGAAATGGCAGCCATAGTTGAGAGTCAAAACACACATGGACCTCACATTGTAGACCTCAATGGGCCTGGCCAAATGTGACCTTTTGTCCACTCTTTGGGAAGCCGTGCCTGTGAGAGTTCTCCAGAGATTTCATTGAAATGAGCTTCCTCACCATTTAATGTTTGCTGAATGAACTGAATCCCACAGTGCCTCCAACTTCATGATTGAAAAATGGCTAGATAAATACCATGAAATTTGAAATTTTGAAATTCCTATGACCAGGTGGCACTGGAGAAACATTGGATGTCCTGTTGCTCATCATGAGTATACCAGACAGTGCCTTGATTTACTGAGTTTCATGAAAATGGTGTAGAACAGAGATGCCAGTAAGTTGGAGCCTGCTGAGTAGTGGGTCTAGAGCAGTGGTGGGGAGGTGTTTGATAAAACATCCGTGGTAGGGCCATGTGGATCTACCATTGGATTCCAAATGGCTTGTAACTGACATGGTGCAGCCAGTAGAATCTTATATGAAAAGGCACTTGTTATATGGAGAGTTTTCAGAGGAAAATTAAGAATCAGGTTGATATGGACAAGGGGGCAATGGGGCAAGCTGTGAGAGATAGGAAGCCTAGTTGGTGCATTCTCTTGCAGACCCTGACCCACCACACGTGACAGAACTCCCTCCAGCACTGTGTCCCAGTTTAGCTCCTAGTATTTCGTGAAACAAATACCAAACTCACAGTGCAGCAGCAAAAACACCACAACAGTGGAGAAGGACCAAATGGCATCACAGTCCACATGGGGAGACACTTAGTCCCCAGTGGCCTCAGTTTACCTACAAAGAGTGGATTCAGCTCCACTGCTTCATCATGTTCATTGGAAAATAAGAAACCATGTCCTCCAGGTCACATAGATGCATACCCAGCTTTGATGATCTCACTACAGAGGAAGCCAAATCTCCTGAAAACAACATATATTTCAAGTGTGGAAGCTCAGAGGCAGTTTCTCAAAAAGTTTTTAGGCCAGCAGAGCTCCATGTTTGTGGAGTGTTTACCCTGTCCCTTAGTTTTGGAAACTCCTCTACCACCTCCAAGGTTGTGAACTCCTGAGCATTTTCCATTCCAGATATGTATTCACTGATTTTGTAACTCTTCTCCTCTAATTGTGTCTTACTTGGGGTGAAGGTAATGTCAAGGCATTGTTCTGGATGAGAGCGGGAGGATATTTGTGCAGCATATATTTACATACACATTGGATTCATTTTCCAAATTTCCATTCGAAGTACTGAATCCCTGACACTAACCCATACCTAGTAGACTCAGACTATTCATCCTAATATAATGGAGAAAATTAACCCAACACATTAGAAATACAAGCACTTCAGAGGAGACATGTTGAATAGTTGGACTTGACATTTGCATTATATAAGGTAGGAGTTATAAATCTAGTCAAATTTTAATTGAAATATTCTCCATGTGTTTTTAAACTTAACAAATTTGTGAATTCTTGTTTCCCTTTTCTGTAGCCTATTCACACATGTATATTTATATGCATATATACAATCCTACCAGGTATCACACGTACATTTTTGTGAGGTGGCTGTCTTGGCAGATACAAATTGTGAGAAGAGTTCACTCCTCCTAAATGCTGTTGGAAATGAAAATTCAACCTATAGGAGAGCGTCCTAGTATAACAACATTATACATTAACTCATGTTCAATAAAATAAATATTTTTGCATTTGTGGATGATATATATTTACTGATGAATTTCGATTGGCATTTATATTGGTACTTTTTAATGTCTGTGAGTGTTGTGTGTGTGTGTGTGTGTGTGTGTGTGTGTTTATATATATATATAGATATAGATATAGATATAGATATACTCTCCAAATTTTTCAAAATATGAAATGTATGTGTCTAATATACACTCTCTAAATTCATTCATGTTCATGTATGTGGATTTATAATCAACTTTTCACAAGATTATAATCAGAAATATTCATCCACCTGAAATACATATTTGTTTCCTAGTACTGAAAACTAACTTCAGTGAATGGTGCATACAAATCCTAATTATTCTACAGTAACTGACCTAGTCTAACATCAATGCATGTTGGTTCCTATGGGACACGATGGTGTATTTTGACGTTAATTTTTATTCCACACTGGTACATTACTATTTCTTCAGTTTATGCACATCTTAGATATATATTTCATTCACTAGTTAGCAAATTTATAATCATTTGTTTCACTTTCAGTCACTT